>NW_019943824.1:150656-172607 GCF_002910315.2 Salvelinus sp. IW2-2015
CATGCTGTTCTGTCTCCATGCTGTTCTGTGCTGATGGCTGTTCTGTCTCCATGCTGTTCTGGGCTGATGGCTGTTGGAGAGGGAAGGGGCAGTTGAGTGAGCTGGGGCCTTTTATGGCCCTGCCTCTGGGAGCATGTCTGCTTGTTACATGATGAGTGAGTGAAAGAGGGCCGACCTGTAAGATATTTTGTGCTACAAACATACTTCTATTTGAAGAGGTGTTTTGACCTTTCAGTGATCTACTATCAGTCATGAAATCATAAAAATGTATGTCTACACCAAAGAATGTGAATTTGGTCATAAAAATACCTTTTGACAAGTTATATGCATGAAAATAAAGTTACTTAAAATGTGTCACATTTTGGAGAGATTTTTGGACACTATAGGGGCCTCCTAGGCCTTGTTATGGATACATGTCTATAAAGATAGGTTGGTAGAAGATACAGTTGAAGTCGGAAGTTTACATACACTTAGGTTGGAGGCATTAAAACTCGTTTTTCAACCACTCCACAAATGTCTCGATTATTTCACTTATAATTCACTGTATCACAATTCCAGTGGGTCAGAAGTTTACATACACTAAGTTGACTGTGCCTTTAAACAGCATGGAAAATTCCAGAAAATTATGTCATGGCTTTAGAAGCTGTGTGCGTTCGTTACGCGTGTGTGCGAGCATGCATGTGTGTGTGTTCATTAGCAGCAGTAGGAGGGGATTACAGCAGCAGCTCTCTCTGAGGTCTAATCTCTACAGAACCTGCTAATCTAATGGCCCTGACATAAACACACACAAACGCACACACACACTGATTAAAGTATTTTTAGACAGATCCTAATTGATATGTCAAATTTTATGTTCCTTTTGATGGCATAGAAGGCCCTTCTTACCTTGTCTCTCAGATCGTTCACAGCTTTGTGGAAGTTACATGTGGCGCTGATGTTCCGGCCGAGATATGTATTGTTTTTTGTGTTCTTTACGGCAATGGTGTCTAGATAGAATTTGTATTTATGGTCCTGGGAACTGGACCTTTTTTGGAACACCATTATTTTTGTCTTACTGAGATTTACAGTCAGAGCCCAGGTCTAAAAGAATCTGTGCAGAAGATGTATGCCCTCCTTGGTTGGTGACAGAAGAACCATCAGCAAACAGTAGACATTTGACTTCTAGTAAGTGAAGCCGGGTGCTGCTGACTGTTCTAGTGCCCTCGCCAATTCGTTGACATATATGTTGAAGAGGGTGGGGCTTAAGCTGCATCCCTGTCTCACCCCACGGCCCTGGGGAAAGAAATGTGTTTTTTTAAACCAATTTTAACCACACACTTGTTTGTGTACATGGATTTTATAATGACGTATGTTTTTCACCCAACACCACTTTCCATCCATTTGTATAACAGACCCTCCTGCCAAATTGAGTCAAAGGCTTTTTTGAAATCAACAAAGCATGAGAAGACTTTGCCTTTGTTTTGTTTGTTTGTCAATTAGGGTGTGCAGGGTGAACACGTGGTCTGTCATACGATAATTTGGTAAAAGCCAATTTGACATTTGCTCAGTACATTGTTTTCCCTGAGGAAATGTACGAGTCTGCTGTTAATGATTATGCAGAGGGTTTTTTAATTTACATTTTGTATTTATTTATTTAAAAAAATAGAGGGTGGATCAGCTGTAATACTGCAGATAGATTGTGGTTTCCATCAATGTAACTGTCTGCGTCATTTCCAATCCCCCATATATTTTTGTGGTAAATATATACAGTTGAAGTCGGAAGTTTACATACACTTAGGTTGGAGTCATTAAAACTTGTTTTTCAACCACTCCACACATTTATTGGTAACAAACTAAATGATGTCATGGCTTTAGAAGCTTCTGATAGGCTAATTGACAGTATTTGATGATCTCAAGACATCAGTCAGGAAGTTAAAGTTTGGTCGCAAATGGGTCTTCTAAATGGACAATGACCCCAAGCATACTTCCAAAGTTGTGGCAAAATGGCTTAAGGACAACAAAGTATTGAAGTGGCCATCACAAAGCCCTGACCTCGAACCTATAAAAAATGTGTGTGCAGAACTGAAAAAGCGTGTGTGAGCAAGGAGGCCTACAAACCTGACTCAGTTACACCAGCTCTGTCAGGAGGAATGGGCCAAAATTCACCCAACTTATTGTGGGAAGCTTGTGGAAGGCTACCCGAAACGTTTGACCCAAGTTAAACAATTTAAAGCAATGCTACCCAAATACTAATTGAGTGTATGTAAACGTCTGACCCACTGGGAATGTGATGAAAGAAATTAAAGCTGAAATAAATCTTTTTTCTACTATTATTCTGACATTTCATATTAAAGTAAAGTGTGATCCTAACTGACCTAAGACAGGGAATTCTTACTAGGATTAAATGTCAGAAATTGTGAAAAACTGCGTTTAAATTTATTGTGCCTAAGGTGTATGTACCTTTCAACTGTATCTGCTCCATTTTGGGTCCGGGTGTTGACAAGATGTTGGGGAATCACCGCGAGGGGAATATAATCAACTGCAGCATCTCAGTGTACAGTTTTGCAATAAACACCTTAGGGCGTTTTGTTACATTCAGTCTTCTGTGATGTATTTAAAGTGTCATCATTGGGGATGCAAACTCATAAATGAATCATTTTTTTTAAACTATATTCTGACATGTTACTGGTGTCTTCTATTTTAAAATCCATACCATGTAGTGTGATGGCTGGTTATACAAGAAACACTCTGATGGTGCCCCGATTTAGCCCTGCCTGCATTAAAAGAGTTATTTAAAAAAAAAAACAAAAAAAAAAAAAAAAAAAAAAAAAAAAAAAAATGTGGGTTAAAGATGGACTGTTTAACTTCACTAGGATAGTTGGGACGCTACCGTCCACTCGCCAAAGCCAGGGAAAATGTAGAGCGCCCAAATTCAAAAAAATGATATAAAATCAAACGTTTCATTTAAATCACACATGTAAGATACCAATTAAAGCTACACTCGTTCTGAACCAGCCACCATGTCAGATTTCAAAAGGCTTTTCGGCGAAAGCATAAGATGCTATTATCTTGATGGATTAGCACAAAAGGTAAAACAAGAGAGTGTAGCATATTTCAACACTGGAGCACGGACACAAAACGCAGAAATTAAAATTATAAACATGGGCCTTACCTTGACGAAATTCTTTTTTTGTTGACACTCCAATATGTCCCATAAACATCACAAATGGTCCTTTTGTTCGATTAATTCCGTCCATATATATCCAAAATGTCCATTTATTTGGCGCGGTTGATCCAGAAAAAAACAGCTTCCAATTTGCGCAACGTCACTACAAAATATCTCAAAAATTACCTCTAAACTTTGCCAAAACATTTCAAACTACTTTTGTAATACAACTTAAGGTATTTGTAAACGTTAATAATCGATCAAATTGAAGACGGGTCTATCTGTTTTCAATACAGGAGATCAACAAACTAACGCTACTTTTCTAGTTTTGCGCAACTCTCAAACAGTACACATGACGTTACACTGTTTCCAGGTGGGCTCACTTCTTCATTGCACAAAGGAATAACCTCAACCTATTTCCAAAGAGTGCTGACATCCAGTGGAAGCGGTAGGTACTGAAAACAGGGTGATTAGAAATCCAGTATTCCAATGAAAACTCATTGAACAGACAGTGACCTCAAAAAGAAAAAAAAAATWATGGTTAGTCCTCGGGGTTTTGYCTGCTACATAAGTTCTGTTATACTTACAGACATGATTCAAACAGTTAGAAACTTCAGAGTGTTTTCTATCCAAATCTACTAATAATATGCATATCTTATATTCTGGGGATGAGTAGAAGGAAGTTGAAATTGGGCACGCTATTTATCCAATAGTGAATTTGCTGCCCCCTATCCTAGAGAAGTAAGTATAGGGCCCATCTTAAAGAGTACAATTACCCTTTCAAAAAGAGGATGGTAGGATTGATTGAGACAGCCACCCCAGGAGACCTCACGAGAACACATAAAAACTGTTTTCTGACATTTTTTTGTTGTTGTTGCTGACCCTATATATGGATATGCTGAGAAGTCTTTTGGAAGTTCAGATGTCATAAGATCCTCGGACGCCACAGGACCTTCCACACCCACATGCTCACACACACACACACACACACACACACACACACACACACACACACCCCCTTTGAGGGACAGAGACAGAGAGAGCCTGTTATATGTAATTATTCTCTAATTCCTTACTTAGAGAAAAGGGGCCTTATGAAGGGGCTATTGTAAATCCACATCGTCATGCTGTGAGCACGTCAGACATTTTCTCTTCTTTGATGGATCTCATGAACGCTGTCACACCCCCGAGGGGGGAGACAGAGGTCATGAGCTCCTCTGCGAGGGCGCCTCACAGGAACACCCCGGAACTGTTTTCAGAAAGTTGTTTCAAAGACCTTCCAACAACACACACACACACACACACACACACACACACACACACACAACGACCACACACAACACACACACACACACACACACACACACACACACACACACACACAAACACACACACACACACACACACACACACACACACACACACACACACCACAACCTTTGAGGGAAAGAGAGAAGAGAGGCCTGATATTTAATTCAATGTAAATTACATTTTTAAAATCTTAGTGCTGAAATGCATACATATACACGCTATATTGAAACATACTACCATATTCATGTTTATATGTAATTATATTTAATTCCTTCTTAGGAAAAGGGCCTTGTGAAGGATCAATTGTACAACCAATCGCCCCCATCCGTCTCTAAATCCCCTTCGTCAAAGCGTGACCGGTTCAGACACTGTCTCTTCCAACAACACCCGATCCGTCTCAATCCCCTTCGTCAAGACGTGACCGGTTCAGACACTGTCCTCTTCCAACACCCATCCGTCTCTAAATCCCCTTCGTCAAAGCGTGACCGGTTCAGACACTGTCTCTTCCAACACCCCACTCCCGTCTCTAAATCCCCTTCGTCAAGACGTGACCGGTTCAGACACTTCTCTTCCCAACACCCCGATCCGTCTCTTTAAATCCCCTTCGTCAAGACGTGACCTGTTCAGACACTGTTCTTCCAACACCCCATCCGTCTCATAAATCCCCTTCGTTCAAGCGGACGTGACCCGGTTCAGAACATGTTCTTCTCTCCAACACCCGATCCGTCCTCTATCCCCTTCGTCAAGACACGTGACCGGTTCAGACGGCTGTCTCCTTACCCCTCCAGTCTCTAAATCCCCCTTCGTCAAGACGTGACCGGTTTCAGACACCTGTCTCTTCCCCCACGATTGATCTCCAAGCCACCTCCAGGTTTGAGCTGATGTTTTCTTTTCCTATGATAGATCAAACCTTCTTGCCTTAGGCCCAATCTGTCTTGAGGAGAAAGTGCCCATCGCTGTAAATGTTCCAGGAAGATTGTATCCCTACGAAAAATTTATCCACTTGTTTCAGTCATGTTCAAGAACTTTAAATATCTCCCCACCTCAAAGCTAAAGACAGACACAAAATCAGTTGGGCATCACAAAAGAATGGCATCGATGGTTTTGTCATTTGTGATCATGACACGAAGGACACAATACACCGACAATTGGTCTAGAAGCCATGTTTTATGTAGTTTATCTCTCTTGAGGTTTCTTGTCACTCATAGTGTTCACAGCTCTTACTTATACTGAGCATTCCTACCCCAGAAATGACTGTTTCAAATACAGGCTCCCCAAACAGCAGATCCATAAGTTCACTACAACATTTCCCAACTCTTTCAAATGTTCAAAACACATTCCACGTTCCACAAGGTCACTACATTAACCAGGACAGCTTTATGGCAAACACATGTTTTACCCAAAACAACTGCACTATCAGGTTACATAAGCACTCACTCGATAGCGTGAGAACATCGGGACAGGATGTACGTAGCGTGAGAACATCGGGACAGATGTACGTAGCGTGAGAACATCCGGACAGGATGTACATAAATGCGCATAACCACGTGACACATAAAATAGGTCATCAATCACTTTCGACACATGCCGTCTACTGTATTTCTCTTTCTTTGGGGTAGAAGCTGTTAAGGAGCATTTTTGGTCCTAAACTTGGCGCTCCGGTACCGCTTACAGTGCGGTAGCAGAGAGAACAGTCTATGACTTGGGTGACTGGAGTCTTTTGAACATTTTTCGGGCCTTCTTCTGACAGCCTAGTATATAGGTCCTGGATGTCAGGAAGCTTTGCCCCAGTGATGTACTGGGCCGTACGCATTACCCTCTGTAGCACCTTACAGTTAGATGCCGAGCAGTTGCCATGCCAGGCGGTGATGCAACCGGTCAGGATGCTCTCGATGGTGCAGCTGTAGAACCTTTTGGCGATCTGGGGACCCATGCCAAATTCTTTCAGTCTCCTGGGGGGAAAAGGTGTTGTCATGCCCTCTTCACAACTGTCTTGGTGTGTTTGGACCATGATAGTTTGTTGGTGATGTGGACACCAAGGAACTTGAAACTCTCGACCAGCTCCACTACAGTCCCGTCGATGTTAATGGTGGCCTGGTCGGTCCTCCTTTTCCTATAATCCACGATCAGCTCCTTTGTCTTGCTCACATTGAGGGATGCAAGACAAAGGAGCAATAAAATGCAAATTAATTACTTAAAAATCATACAATGTGATTTTCTGGATTTTTGTTTTAGATTCCGTCTCTCACAGTTGAAGTGTACCTATGATAAAAATTACAGACTTCTACATGCTTTGTAAGTAGGAAAACCTGCAAAATCGGCAGTGTATCAAATATCTTTCTTTCGGGATATGTATACCGAGTATGTCCACATCCTTATCATAATTTGATCCTATGAGGCCGTGGAGGGATTCTAATCGTTTGGTGTGCTTTCGTCGTAAAACCTTTTTGAAATCGGACACTTTGGCTGGATTTACAACAAGTGTATCTTTAAAATGGTGTAAAATACTTGTATGTTTGAGGAATTTAAATTATGGGATTTCTGTTGTTTTAATTTGGCGCTCTGCAGTTTCACTGGCTGTTGATGAGGTGGGACGCTACTGTCCCACATACCCTGGTGAGGTTAACTGACTTGGTAAAATAAAAAAAATAAAAAAATTGTATGTGTGAACGATGCCTAGCTTCTCGAATGATCCCAGTCCCTTGTATTGTGCGTCTATTGTAGAAAGAGGCGACGTTTCGCAGAACATATGTGCTCTACAAATGTTTTATTTTAGATGCAGGATGCAGAGTGAATTCTGATTCATTAAAACAACCTGATCTCCAAAGTCCACGTMTATAGTCTCAATCAACCACACACAACGCAGAGCTACAGCGGTGCAGTACAGCACCGGTTACATTGGTGCCGTGACCCGGATTCATCGTTGATCGACGTCAGCGCGGCGCTGCTGCCCTTGAGACGGTTTACATCATTGAGGTACTCTTGCCGCCTTGTGGCAAAAAGCGGAACTGCAGTCTATTTTCTTTACTGTTTCTTATTTGTTTTCTTTAAACGATGTATTGAGAGTGCTGTTTATGAGCAGACATTTTAACGTAACATTAGTGGTTTAGTGATATGACATCTTATAATGGTGATGAAACCAAATTCACTGCTGGGAGGGGGAGGTTTTTCTCATACTCTGATCAAACCCCTGTAAACCGTGTAGGTGCAGGAGGTTCCCCCATGTTTTGCTCCACTACAAATTCTGATGAAAGCCCTTCATCTAGTGTTAATCCAAACGCCCCTGTAGATGGTCTAGGTGAGCTGGTCACTCAGCTAGCCCGGGAAATAGGGAGCTCCATTAGGGAAGAACTACAGAGGGGCAGGTCCAGTACTTATGAGCCACCAGTAAGTACAGAGAAGATAAGTGATCATTCAGAGTCAGTAGGATATGTAGAACTCAGTCAAATTAAGTTCATCATGCAATCAGACAGTAAGGAACCTCCTACATATAGAGGAGATGGTACAGACAGTAAGGAACCTCCTACATATAGAGGAGATGGTACAGACAGTAAGGAACCTCCTACATATAGAGGAGATGGTACAGACAGTAAGGAACCTCCTACATATAGAGAGAGATGTACAGACAGTAGGAACCTCCTACATATAGAGGAGATGGTACAGACAGTAAGGAACCTCCTACATATAGAGGAGATGGTACAGACAAATGCTCCATTCATGAATGGGAGGAAGCCTGATGAGAATATACTTGAGGAGGAAGGGATGTCCTGTTGGGGAACAATCACATGAGATGATTAGACGATTATCTGACAAAGCAAGAGACATGGTAAAGATACATTTACGCAATGAGACAACTGTCGATCCTACAGAGAAGCCAGAGATTGTATTTGACATTCTGAAACAGAATTTCAGCGAATTGACCTATTCATGCATGCCTTTGTCTGATTTTTACAATACTAAACCTGTACCCGGAGAGACTGTTATGGAGTATTGGGTTCGATTGAACAAGGCCGTAGATGTCGCTGACGAGGGCCTTAAGAGACAAGGTAAGAAGATTGACAGCTCCAACTCAGATGTCGTCATGATGTTTGTAACATACTGCCCTGACCCCAAACTGGCAGCAGTATTCCAATACAAGTCTGCTGAGAAATGGACTGCGAGTGAAGTACAGGAGAGAATCTATGAACATGAACGCCGCAGGAAGGCCATTTCTACCGCAGGTGTCAATCTACCGCTGTATCCTCAAAGCAAGTAACAGAACATCCCCAGATAACGCCGTTTGAAGGTGGGGCCAATGCTGGTGCGTGCAGTGACACTTCCCTCACATCAAGCGCCAAACAAGATGGACAGAGTGCAAGTATCGAGAGACTCATTCACCTGCTTGAACGTACCTTAGAGAAGGGCACACCACCCGTTATGGTTTCACAGACACAGGCCAAGGCGCCATCTTTCCCCGCCCAGCCCTTCAGGCGTAGGGAATGCAGGGTTTGTGGCTCAACAGATCACTCCACTGTGATGCACTGTAGACATGAGAACCTRYGCCTCTGGTGCCTTTCTCCAGATCACTGGAAGTCAAATTGTCCAAAACAGGGGGAACGCTATGCCAATCCCGGCAGTGAGAGACCCACCACAGCAGCAACTGTTAAACTGACACGCCCACAGGTGAAGGGGGGAAATGTGGGTGTTCAACTGTCTGCCCCCAAAAAAGAATCTGACGATCTCGAGAAAAACATATGAAAACATAACATATGAGAAAACATACTGGTTCAACTCCAGCCACTTTAATAATGGAAAAATGGATGTAATAAATGTATCACTGGCCACTTTAAACAATGCCACTTCAGAGTTACAACGGTGCAGTACAGCATCGGTAACACCAGCTAAATCAAGTCCCAGTGGTCTGGCTGGTTATTTCCTGTTTTATTCCCGACCACCAGACCAATCCCTCGGTCAGGCTAAAATTCTATACACTTTGGATGAGAGGCCATGGGGTAGAGCTGGACCTGCCCCTAACCCTGATCCGCTTCCCTTCCCTGTTGGTCTGTTTTCATGCCATCTGCATTAGTGATGGGTCGTTCGCGAACGAACAGCTAATTTTGAAACGATTTTTTTTGGTGAATGTCGGGAACCGAATCGCGTCGGTGAAAGAGCCGTTCATCTGGCTCCCTGATTTGCATACTGCTGCTTTTTGAGATCAAACCGTTTTTCTGCAGATAAATTACAAAATAATTATCTAGAGGGTGAATCATCACTTCAGAAACAATTCAGTCGGGAGAGCGCATTAATCTGGTCTACGCTGATTTATTGCGTGCATAAAAAAAAACATGTTTTTTGCAGGGCATCTAATATGGCCAGGTAAACATTTGAACTCGCAATACATTGGTAATTTTCCATTTTTTCATAGTTCAAGGTCAATTTTTAAGCATTTTGAACCAACCAGCTCAGCGAAAAGACTCAGAATGCCATCAGTGATCTGCAATGGAGCTCTGGGTGCTGTTGAAAGGCGGTGTGAGATTCCGTGTTTCCCCACAGGCAGTTTGTGGGCTCGTTCGATGTGACCAATTTGCAGTGGGTAATGCTGCACATCTGATTCAACTGCACTGTGGCTGCTTGGAAAATGAGCAGTGTAGTTTGGGATAATTTGTTAGTTTCTTATTATTCACAGTACCTAACACCATTAGAATAATCTGACCACAGGAAAGCTGAAGGTGTGGCTTGTTGCAGTGTGATTGCATATTGAGCGATCCCACAGCATTCTTACTTCCTGGTCACAAAAAGACAGACAGTAGTACTTTTTTTTACTAAAAGAATAAATTTTATTTCAGCACTGTAAGTCGTTTCTCAACCGTACAAACACGACCGCCATCTTTACATCATCAAGCCTCTCCTCCTGTTCCAGTCCTCCTTTGTGACATCACTTCCTCCACAGCCAGACGAATATAAAAGGGCTCTCTCCACAACATTCTGGTGCTTCCATTTAGCTAACGATGACAAATTATACCGATCATAATTATAACAGCAATAATAGTAGTGATGAAGATGAACCCTTTACTGCACTGTTGTTGTTTTGAGGTGGGGGGCTTACAGTACATGATATAGTACACATTACTGCTGGTTTACAGTTGATGTATTACATGCGTTACAGTTGCTTCAGAAGGCGTTGGTACAGACACTCACAGACTGACACCTGTATGATGTCATATCATCATCATGTGACCTGAACTGACCGCTCACTCCATCTCCTCCCGAGCTGCATCCCAAATAGCATCCTATTCCCTATCTAGTACACTACTCATGACCAGGACCACAGGGTCTCAGAAATTAAACATAACAGAAACCTCCCTGCACCACAAGGTCAAAAGTAGTGCACTATTATAAGGAATGGAGTGAAATTTGGAATGCAATCAGCTGTCTTTATTACCTGTAAGCCTATCTAGTCTGGACCACTCAGGCAGTGTAGCCATACATGTACTGAAACCTTATAACACAGTCCTACAGTCACCAATACTGCTCTGTTCTACTCATCACAAAACTCTATAGGGGCAAACCAATCACACGTGCCGTGATGTCATCATAGAATCGCTCTCATGATAGGCCATTGTTTTTTCTGGGGGACTTCCAACTCGGTGCAAAGTTCAGCTTCACTTGAGTCGACCATGAAATCTTTATAAGGGACGTTAATAATACGAGAATATACGGACGTAGTGCAGAAACGATGATCATTTAAAAAGCTTTAGGGCGATATTTAACTGACATAGTTAACAACGACAAGGTGATCTTTAAAATGATTTATGGCATATCAAATACCAAGAAGGATCATGGTAAATGGTTCCAATATAAATCTCTATGTCTGGCTAAAGCCTCTCAGAACTAATGGTTGCTTTGATAGATAGAAGGTTAGAAGACATTAAAAAGAGTAAGAAACAAATTTAAGCACAATTGAATAAAACAGATTTTTTTGTTGTCGACTTTTTTTGTTGCACACTCTGGCTAGTTTACAAAGAGAAACTGATAATCAATAATAACATAGTTTACAAAGAGAAACTGATAATCAATAATAATATAGCCTCTACTGTTAGTGTGGGTGGTTAGGGGCGGGGTCAGAAAACAGCCAATAGAAATGGTCCTAGAGGAAACAGATAAGGGCTGATCAAGAAACATAAGGACTGATACAGTGATACCCCCATTCCATCAGACAGACTGTGTGTTGGTGTATCAGACTGTGTGTTGGGTGTATCAGAACCTGTGGTGTGTTGGTGTAATCAGACTGTGTGGTTGGTGGTAATCAGATGTGTGTTGGTGTATCAGACTGTGTGTGTTTTTGTTGGTTATCAGACTGTGTGTTGTGTATCCAGACTGGTGTTGTGGTGTATAGACTGTGTGTTTTGGTGTATCAGACTGAATGTGTTGGTGTATCGACAGACTGTGTGATGGGTATCAGACAGACTGTGTTTTGGTGTATCAGACGAACTGTGTGTTGGTTTTAAAGACAGACTGTGTGTTGGTTGTATCAGACAGACGTGTGGTTGGGTGTATCAGACAGACTGTGTGTTGGTGTATCAGACAGACTGTGTGTTGGTGTATCAGACGTGTGTGTTGGTGGTATCGACAGACTGTGTGTTGGTGATCAGACAGACTGTGTGTTGGTGTATCAGACAGCTGTGTGTTGGTGTATCAGACAGACTGTGTGTTGGTGTATCAGACACTGTGTGTTGGTGTATCAGACAGACTGTGTGTTGGTGTATCAGACAGACGTGTGTTGGTGTATCAGACAGACTGTGTGTTGGTGTATCAGACAGACTGTGTGTTGGTGTATCAGACAGACTGGGTGTGTTGGTGTATCAGACAGACTGTGTGTTGGTGTATCAGACGACAGACTGTGTGTTGGTGTATCAGACAGACTGTGTGTTGGTGTATCACGACAGACTGTGGGGTTGGTGTATCAGACAGACTGTGTTGTGGTGTATCAGCAGACTGTGGGGTTGTTGGTGTATCAGACAGACTGTGTGTTGGTGTATAAACAGACTGTGTGTTGGTGTATCAGACAGACGTGTGTGGAGCAGATCAGACAAAGATCAGCAGACCAGATCAGGACAGACGAAGACAGGGTCAGACCAACAAACAAACAACAGACGACCCATGCACACTGACACAGAGACACAACATCAGACGTGATCCAGAACCAGACAAACAGACACGACAACAGACTGGTGTGTTTGGTGGTATCAGCAGACTGGTGTGTTGGTGTAACAAAGAGACAGACTGTGTTGGTTGGTGTATAGACAGTACTGTGTGTTGTGATCAGTCAGACTGTGGTGGTGTATCAGACAGACTGTGTGTTGGTGTAATCAGACAGACGTTGTGGTGTATCAGACAGGATGTGTGTTGTGTATCACAGACTGTGTGTGTGATCAGTCACTGTGTGAAAGGGTGAAAAGACTACTCTAAATGGGCTGCTTAAGCGAACTACCTATGAGGGGAACAGAGGGAGGAAGAAGAGCGAGACAGTGAAGACGGGGTGAAGAGAGAGGTGGGGTTGAAGGCGAGGGGTGAAAGAAGAGGTGGGTTTTGAAGAGCGAGGGGGGGTTGAAGAGAGGTGGGGTGAAGAGCGAGGGGGGGGGGTTTGAAGAGAGGTGGGGTTGAAGAGCGAGGGGGGGTGAAGAGAGAGGGATGTTGGTATATAGAGGAATATTAAAAATAAGCAAATAAAATCACTGATCAATAAAAATCTAATACAACTAAATCAGACACGGATAAAATGGGAGAGTAATTATGTTGTGACTTTATCCATACTAGCTAGTGTCTAACTCAGGGTGTGGACATAAATGTGTTGGGTGTGTGTGTGTGTGTGTGTGTGGTGTGTGTGTGTGTGTGTGGCGCCCGCGGGTATTCTTCGAGTGAGTCAAGAGGGCTTGTGTGTGTCAGACTGCAGCTCGGTACAACAGTAGAGTGTTACCAAGTCTCTCATTCGCTTTAACCACAGCAGTAACTGACGAGAGTTACCAAGTCTCTCTGCTTTACAACAACTACTGTTGTGTGAGTAAGTATCTTACGAGTGAGTCGACAGGGATGTGCGTAATCTTGCCAGCTAGGGAGTGACTTAAGTAGGCCACTCCTCCTCCTGGCTGAACAGAAATAGTCCATGACTGCAAGTGTCCCATCATCTTATTGAGCTACAAGTAATGTCACGTGAAGTTAAAGCAATTTTCATGGGTTGCAAGTTCTCACAATTATTGTTTCAGAACGTTCATTTTGAACTGATGCACGACTGAGCATTCTACTCAATGCATCGTCAATGAGCGCTGGTGAAGATTTCATCAAAAGTGCATTACAGTGGCTTGGAAATACAATGACATTCAGAAGGAGGCAGATAATTAGTAGGAAACCTTTTGATGTCGCCAGATTGACTTTAGATAACAGTATATCATTAGCTAGCTATCGATTTTGGTGAGCCACTAGATTGACTTTAAATGCAATGTGTTAGCTAGCTATCCAAGATTGAGGTGAGCGGCATCAGATTGACTTTAGATGCAGTGTAACGTTAGCTAGCTTCTTATGGCTGGGGGCAGTAATTGGAGTAGCTTGGATGAAAAGGTGCCCAGAGGTGCCCAGAGTAAACTGCCTGCTCCTCAGTCCCAGTTGCTAATATATGCATATTATTAGTAGATTTGGATAGAAAACACTCTGAAGTTTCTAAAACTGTTTGAATGATGTCTGAGTATAACAGAACACATATGGCAGGCAAAAACCCAAGAAAAAATCCAACCAGGAAGTGGGAAATCTGAGGTTGGTCGATTTTCAACTTAGCCCCTATTGAAGATAGTGGGATATTGTTCTTGTTGCACTTCCTAAGGCTTCCACTAGATGTCAACCGTCTTCAGAAACTTGTTTGAGGCTTCTACTGTGAAGTAGGGCCGAATGAGAGGGGAATGAGTCAGAGGTCTGGCAGAATGCTTTGAGCTCGTGACGCTCGTTCACGTGAGAGCGAGCTCTGTTCCATTTGCATTTCTACAGACAAAGGAATTCTCCGGTTGGAACATTATTGAAGATTTATGTTAAAAACATCCTAAAGATGGATTCTATACATCGTTTGACATGTTTCTACAGAGTGTAACGGAACTTTTTGACATTTCGTCTGCTCCTAGTGAAAGCGCTTCGTGACTTTGGATTTGTTTACAAAACGCGCTAACAAAAGTAGCTATTTGGACAAATGATGGACATTATCGAACAAAACAAACATTTATTGTGGAACTGTGATTCCTGGGAGGGCATTCTGATGAAGATCATCAAAGGTAAGTGAATGTTTATAATGTTATTTCTGACTTCTGTTGACTGCACAATATGGCTAATATMTTTTAGCTTGTTTGGGCTCTGAGCGCCGACCTCAGATTATTTTWGCTTTTTCCGTAAAGCTTAAGAAAAAAAAGCGGTTGCATTAAGGAGAAGTGGATCTAAAATTCCATGTATAACACTTGTATCTTTGATCAACATTTATTATGAGTATTTCTGGAAATTGATGTGGCTCTGCAAAATCACCGGATGTTTTAGGAACTACTGAACGTACAGACAATGTATACTGAGATTTTTTTATATAAATATGAACTTTACCGAACAAAACATACATGTATTGTGTAACATGAAGTCATAYGAGTGTCATCTGATGAAGATCATCAAAGGTTAGTGATTCATTTTATCTCTATTTCTGCTTTTTGTGACTCCTATCTTTGGCTGGAAAAATGGCTGTTTTTTTCTGTGACTTGGCGGTGACCTAACATAATCGTTTGTGGTGCTTTCGCTGTAAAGCCTTTTTGAAACYGGACACTGTTGTGGGATTAACAACAAGATTACCTTTAAAATGGTACAAGATACGTTTGAGGAATTTTAGTTATGAGATTTCTGTTGTTTGAATTTGGCGCCCTGCACTTTCACTGGCTGTTGTCATATCGATCCCGTTAACGGGTTYGCAGCCGTAAGAAACTAGCTAGCTAAGATTGAGGGGAGACCACCAGATTGACTTTAGATGCGGTGTAATGCTAGCTAGAAAGCTAGCTAAGATTGAGGTGAGGCCATTTTTTTATTAGGTTTTTGACAAACTTTGCTAGCTAATGACAACATTGCAATCAAAGTAAATTTGACGGCATRATAACGCTGGCAAAATTGTTTCCTACTAAATACTTGACTACTTTAGCAATGTCATTGTATTTCCAGAATTACTTTTTTWAAATCGCAACTTTAGGGCGCCGCCGATAGAGGCCTGCTTGAGAACGTTCACAACAATGGCATGATGCGACCGAGTGACAGAGGTGCAACCTATGAATATGTATATATATGTATGAGTTGTAGTCGTCTAGTCATGCTGGGTATTATATGACCAGTGGGGCTCTAGCCAGTCTAGGGGTTCAAATCTGTCTGCTAGATAGCCCTGAGACGACTGGATTAAAAAACTGTTGTTGTTCCCAATACTTCATGTGGGATTAATCTCCAGTCTCGTTTTACAACAACCATCAGAAGGCAGAGATGATTTGCTTGKAAGCAGTTCCACAACCCTTGCACGCCATGGAGTCTCGAGCCGCAGCTTTCCAAAATCATTTTGGTTGAAGTGTATTTAGATGTTATGTTTGCTTTTGCAACTTTGGGCTTTGTGGGGCTATGTAGCAGACAGAATGTCACCCTTTCTGTCTGTGTGTTAACTACAGTCCTGTAGAGCTTAGTCCAATACTGTTACTACTGTCCTACAACTACAGTAGCAACACTCATAACAATGTCCTGTATGCTTCAGCTAGTCATATCAATAACCAGCCATCAAAATGCTTCAGCTAGTCATATCAATAACCAGCCATCAATATGCTTCAGCTAGTCATATCAATAACCAGCCATCAAAATGCTTCAGCTAGTCATATCAATAACCAGCCATCAATAAAACCCTGGCTTTCATTTGGTAGTTCTAACCCTAACCCCTATGAGTATAAGGCTGAAGACCAGCAACAGAGGCAGTCTTGTGGAATCCTTCACAGGAACGAAGAGGATCAGTCAGAATGTAAGGAATAGGGTGCCAATTCATCTGGTCAGGGTTTCCTTCAGTTAAACAGTACAGATTTTAGACCCAACTCAGTCCCCCCCCCCGGATGCACCTTTTGGTTCTGCCCCCAGCAAGACACAGCTGAGTCAATAACCAACTCAGCATCAAGCTTTGATTATTTGAATCAGCTGTGTCGTGCTGGGGAAAAACCCCTTGGCGTCCCCAGGTCCGAGTTTGGGAAACATTGTCTTAGGCCTACCATCAGATAGAGCATCAAGTCATTGACATGGTCTCCTTCTGTTGCCTTGCCAGGGGTTCGTATAGGGTGCCTCCCAAATGGCACCCATTCCCTATATAGTGCACTACTTTGACCAAAGCCCTACGGGCCATAAACAGAAGTAGTGCAGTAGAAGGACTAGGAGTCCTTTGGGCAGCATCCACATCCCTACGCTGGTTGAGTTGATTCAGTCCATGTTATTTCTACAGATGTCCAGGAGACAGACAGATCAATCCTACTGCTCTGCCATTAAAACAAGACAATACTCTGATTCCTCGTCTACTAACATTAAAACAAGACAATACTCTGATTCCTCTCAGAGCACACCTATTAAGGGAATACTTATTTTGTCCTCTATCATAATTATAAAACTATTTAGGATCTTTAGATTGTGGGCAGAACATTCAAGTGTTCCCACCCCAAACCCCTGCTGATTGTCTCGGTCGTTTGAGGGAAGTGCTTCTTGTTGGTTAAAGAGCTTAGAACGCTGTGCTATCGCCGTGGCGACTGCTAATCAATCACCAGGCGGGGTTGGGGAGGCGGTGCTACCAGGCCTGTCCTGATTGGCCAGACAGCTGACAGGGCTGGTGTGGGTCTATGCTTTGGGACTTCATCAGGTCTTGTCTATAACGGCAACCTACCTCCCCATAATGCACTGCTTCTGATGAACAGGAGTAGTAGTGCACCATGTAGGAAATAGGGTTCATTTAGACGTCAGAGGGGCAGCACTCTGACCTCTAACCCCTGACGTGGCACCATGTTTGTCCTGACTGGGTTTTAACCTGTAAGGGGATCTAGTGAGGCTCTTCTGAAGACCACTCTGCTCACATTTAAACAGCTATTGTTAACAGGGGCATATTAACGCACAAAGGAGTCTCTAAAGGTGTCTAATGTTAAAGTAGATCTCTAGAGGTCAAATAAATGTCCTAGGTCACAGGGGAACCCTCTCAGACAGACTGTCAAGTCATTAATAATCACCATGAATGCAACATTAGTAAGTGCTCCCCATTGGGATGTACAATAAGAGTATAGGGGGTAATGCAGTAATATAATACAGGGGTAAGAGCATCCATACGTTGGAGCGTCAGGTTAAGGTGCGTACATACATCTGTGGTCAGGGGGTCTCAACACGGCAGGGCTAGGCTAAATTAGCATGCTAGCATATTAACGTAAGTGCTAATGTTATTCAAGGATCTGGCCTACGTTAGCATGCTAACGCATTAGCGGTGCAAATGCTACTGAAGGGGCTAAGCTATGCTAACACACCGACGCTCAGGGTGATATTTTATATTTAAAATGTAACCTTTATTTAACTAGGCAAGTCAATTAAGAACAAATTCTTATTTACAATGACGGCCTACCGGGGAACGGTGGGTGATCTGCCTTGTTCAGGGGCAGAACGACAGATTTTTACCTCGTCAGCTCTGGGATTCGATCSAGTAACCGAAACCAACACTTTAACCAAAAGGCTACTTGCCGCCCCAGGTAGTGTTGTGATCAGCAACACAACGTAGCGTTGCTAATACAGATGGGTCTGGCGGGGAGGTTAGAGGCGYGTCTAACGCTAATAGATCATTATCGGTGGTGTATTGGGGGATTTAGCAAACGCCATGTCATCCTCCTCTTTCTCTATTCCTCTCTGACCTCACATGGARCACCGCTTGCCATGAGGTCCCTATGGCAACAATTTACATCTGTGGTCAGGGGGTCTCTCAACACGGCTGGGCAACTAAACTTTTACACACTTCTAATGGCTACCARACCGAGGAACTAACAGACTAGCCAACAGTGTGTGTTTAATGTCAATGTTACTGTGTGTGTAAACCCACTATTACTACTACTAAACACTGTAGTTCAAGTCTAACTGTGCGGACCTCGGTAGGGGAGTGTAGATCACATCATCCCATTTCAATTCACAATCAATTTTAACACTAGGGAGGGATCATTACAACATGAGACAGTGTGCTGGGGCTACAACAGCCATGGGGGCGGGGCTTTATGGGGCGGAGGCGGGGCTTAGACAAAATGGACTCATGGAGAAGAACCTCTCATCGTTAAAATAAAACATGACAAAATCAAGGGGTTGGGCTTACTGCTCTGCCAAACCAATCACACGGAGAAGCAGAGAGAGGGGGGGAAAGGCTAGCGGAACACCTCAATCAAATCGACTGATTGAGCAGAGCACCTCCCCCTCTCTGACTTCCTGGTTGGTGTGTTGGTGGGCGAGGCTAACAGACAGGGGAAGGCAGTGGAACACAGACGGCACTTTCAGAACACCCTGGTGCATTCTGGGAAAGCCTAGTCAATCCTCCTTCGTTACATTCCGTCTGAAGGACAGCTGTCAAGGCAACAAGGGGCCTCCTCTGATTGGTTGTCTTTGCTGGCTAAGGCACACGGGTTTGGCTGGGCCAGTGGAGGAAGATCCAAAGGCTGGCCAATAGCGGAGGCTGCAGGGCTGCCGTTCAGCTTCTGGGCCACACCCCCAGAGTTAAGACCCTCACCCTCAGAGGACTTGGGGGGGCTGGTGGAGGGGGGAGGGGGTGAGGTCTGGAGGGAAGGAGAGAAAGAGTTAATGCTTATTTAAAACTACATCTAACGGTCTCTTTACATTTAGTGTGACGACACACCGCTTATTCTATGGCTTGACCTTATTCTGATGTCAAACCTTTATTCTGTTGGCAGTCACCTTTTTACCTCCTCGCCCTCCTTTCACTGGGATGTCCTTACCCCTTCTGGAGAGACGGGGGAGAGAGGGAGAGATTAGTAAAAAGTAATATTAGACTCAAGTAAGTATAGAGACAGTTTAATTTAGAGAGCAGCAGCAGTGTCTTACCCTCTCCCTGCCCCGACTGACACCACCTGCATGTTGAATCCCCCTCTACCACGCAGTGGTTTGTTCCCGGCCCACTGCCCCACCACCATTCCGGCTATCTCCAACTTCCCTCCCTGGGGGGGGATCGACTGCAGACCTGCTCATCAAAAGACAGATTAAAGTGTGTTTGTTATCTGTTAGAAAAGTGCAGATAGAACATCATCAATCTCTCCTGGTGCACGAACAACGTCTCGGATCCGACGCCAACGTCTCGAATCCAACGCCAACGTCTCGGATCCAACGCCAACGTCAACGTCTCGGATCTAACGCCAACGTCTCGGATCCAACCGTCTCGGCGTCTCGGATCCAACGTCTCGGCGTCTCGGATCCAACGCCAACGTCTCGGATCCAACGTCTCGGATCCAACGTCTTGGACTCCAAACGCAACGTCTCGGATCCAACATCTCGGATCCAACGCCAACGTCTCGGATCCAACGCCAACGTCCTATCACGCAAGTCGGATCCAACGCACGCCGTCGCCAACGTCTCGGATCCAACGTCTCGGATTCACGTCTCGGATCCACCGTTCGGTCCAAGTCCGCGTCTCGGATCCAACGTCTCGGCGTCTCGGATCCAACGTCGGATCAGGTCCGGTCACGACGTCTCGGCAAGTCTCGGATCACGCAACGTCTCGATCCAACGTCTCGGATCCAACGCCACGTCTCGGATCCACGTCTCGGATACACACAACGTCTCGGCAGCCAACGTCTCGGATCCAACGCCAACGTCGTCTCGGATCCAACGACGTCTCGGATCCACGTTCCGGATCCAACGTCATCGCTATCCAACGTCTCGGATCCGACCACGCTAACGTCTCGGATCCAAGTCTCGATCCAACACCACGTCTCGGATCCAACGCGCAACCGTCTCGGATCCCAAGTCTTTTGGTCCAACGCCAACGCTCGGATCAACGCAACGCTCGGTTGTCCAATACGCCACGTCTCCGGATGCACGTTCGGATCCAACGACACTTCTCGGATCCAACGCCAACGTCTCGGATTCCAACGCCAACGTCTGGATCAACGGCCACGTCTCGGAACCAAGCGTCTCGATTCAACGGCAACGTCTCGGATACGCAAGTCTGGATTCCAACGTCTCGGATCAACGCCAATTCGGATCCAACGTTCCGGATCCAACGCCAACGCTGGACCATAACGTTCGGATCCACGCCAACGTCTCGGATCCAACGTCAACTTCGGATCCAACGCCAACGTCTCGGATCCAACCAACGTCTCGGATCCAACGTCTGGATCCAACGCAACTTCGGATCAACGAACGTTCTCGGATCCAGCCAAGCTTCTGATCCAACGACCAACTCTCGGATCCAACGCAACGTCTCGGTCTCGATCCAACGTCTCGGATCCAACGCCAACGCTCGGATCAACGTCTCGATCCAACGCTAACGTCTCGGATCCAACCGCTTCGGATCCAACGCCAACCGCCAACTCTCGGATCCGATCACGAACGTTCTCGGATCAACGCCAACGTCTCGGATCGTCCGGATACAACCAACGTCTCGGATCCAACGCCAACGTCTCGGCTTCCAAGCAACGTCGGATCGGCACGCCAAGTCTCGGACAACGTTTGCGGTCAATCAGCAAAGTCTCGGATCAACGCCAACGTCTCGGATCCAACCAGTCTCGGAACAACGCACGTCTCGGATCCAACGCCGTCGGATCCAACGCCAACGTCTCGGATCCAACGCCAAGTCTGGATCCAACGCCAACGTCTCGGATCAATCCAACTGTCTCGGACCCACGTGATCCAACGCCAACGTCTCGGATCCAACGCCAACAACGTCTCGGATCCAACGCCACGTCTCGGATCCAACGCCAACGTCTCGGATCCAACGCAGGTCTCGGATCCACGGCAACGTCTCGGATCCAACGGCTACGTCTCGGATCCAACGCCAACGTTTCGGATCCCGTCAACGTTCGATCAACGCGCTGATAACGCCAACGTCTCGGATCCAACGTCTCGGGATCCAACGTCTGGACACGTCTGTCAGCCAAGTCTCGGATCTCAACGCCAAGTCTCGGATCAACGCCAACGTCTCGGATCCTAACGCCAACGTCTCGGATCCACGCAACGGTCTCGGATCCAACGCCAACGTCTGATCCAACCAACGTCTCGTGGATCCAACGCCACGTCTCGGATCCAGCAGCAAGGTCTCGGATCAACGCGGCAAACGCGTCTCGGATCCAACGCCGAATCAGTCTCGGATCCACGCAACGTCTCGGATCAACGTCTCGGTCCAACGCCAACGTCTCGGATTCCAACGTCTCGGATCCAACTGTCTCAGGATCCAACGTCTCGGATCCACGTCT
>NW_019943824.1:172632-185951 GCF_002910315.2 Salvelinus sp. IW2-2015
ATGGCCTGACGCATCTTCTCCACACGAGACACCAGCTCCTCCTGTTGGACAGAGAATATTATATATACATATAAATCCCGGAAGTCGAGTAAGCCTTTTACATGGGTCACAGAAAGCAATTAGCTCATGGGGGACAACATTCTTCCAGCTGCCCGGGGATTGAACCCCCCCCCCCCCACGACCGACCTGTCCTTCACACATGTCGAGCAGGGCCTGGCGGTCTCGAGCGGCACGGGCCAGTTTGGTCTGGAAGAGTTTCCCGTCGAAGAAGCCCCAGGGGCAGCAGTGTTCCCATGGTAACGGCTGACCACACACATCGTTGACCAACAGAGCCGTGTCCACGCCCGCCATGAAGAGAGACGCCAGCTGCACTCCCCGACCATCTACCTTCTCCACCTATAGACACACATTATATAATGTGTCCAATCAAAAACACRTATTTCTGACCAATGGGTAAAATAATATGTTAACTGTGTAGATAATCCTCTAAGAAAACCAATGTTCCAAACCTCAGGACTCTATCACAATCCATTCCAAAGTTACTGGAGTTTATACCCTAGTAGGAYGGMCAGAATTAGGGTGACTAAATCAATGGAGGCCAGAGAAATAATACATAGAAAAAAAAACTCATCCAGAAAAATGCATGACGTCAGCTAGGCTGGATGCTGTGAAGAGTTAAGACTATAACCCTAACCCCTAACCCCTAACCCTAACCCCTAACCCTAACCCTAACCCTCTAACCCTAACCCTAACCCCTAACCCTAACCCCCTAACCCTAACCCCTAACCCAATGAAGTGGAATCCACAGAACATAAAACAATAGAGGTCAGATGGATATTGATTCTGAGACATGTAGTATTATCATATTTACTATAAGCTTTTCATATCAATGCAAAGTCCCTGTTCTTTGTAGAAGATTTCTCATAAAAACATCCATATGGATATGTAGTGATGTCATAAGTTGAACATCCTCTTCCTGTTCATGGATAATGCTGAACTGTTATGGACTACTGGGTTTCTCTCGGTCTAAGACCCTTCACACCTAGGTGAAATATCATGTGACCTCACAGGGCCTGCTGGACCTCTCTTGAGGAGGGAGAAGAGCCGTCTTCAGCAGGTCGACCACAAGGCCTGGACCTTCGCCTTTATTGGCAAGAACTGGTGAACTGATAAGTTAGGCAAAGTACCTTTTAGGGAACGGTACCTGTAATCCAATACAGAAACTGGGACAGAAGAGCCCATGCACTAAGCACAAGGAGACAGTCTCAGAAGACATACGACTTCAAAGAGCTGAAGGGTTTTTTCAGTCTTTCTGAGAGGGTTCCCCTGTGACCTTCAAGGAGAAGACAATTTAGAGCACAGGATCTGCAACTCAACGAAAGAGTCCCATCAGACAGTGAACCAGGGACACACCCAACAGACAGCGTAACCAGGGACACACCCCAACAGACAGCGTAACCAGGGACACACCCAACAACAGCGTAACCAGGGACAAACACCACCAGACAGCGTAACCAGGGACACACCCAACAGAACGGCGTAACCAGGGACACACCAACATGACAGCGTAACCGGGACACACATAAGGACACCTCAGACAGCGTAACCAGGGACACACCCAACATACAGCGTAACCAGGGACACACAAAAACAGCATCAGACAGCGTAACCAGGGACACAATACCCACCCAACATACAGCGTAACCAGGGACACACCCAACAGACAGTGTAACCAGGGACACACAATAAGGCTCAAGCACAGACAGTGTAACAGGGACACACCCAACAGCAGCGTAACCAGGGACACACACCAAAGATCAGCCATCAGACAGCGTAACCAGGGACACACCCAACAAGACAGCGTAACCAGGGACACACCCAACAGACAGCGTAACAGGGACACACCCAACATACAGCGTAACCAGGGACACACCCAACAACAGCGTAACAGGGACACACCACACATACAGCGTAACCAGGGACACACCCAACATACAGCGTAACCAGGGACACACACTAAAGGATCAGCCATCAGCACAGTAACCAGGGACAACCCAACATACAGCGTAACCAGGGCACACCCACACAGCGTAACCAGGGACACACTAAAAGGCTCAGCCACCAGACCGTGTAACCGGGACGCACCCTACGACACGTCAACGAGGACGACGACCTCAACTCAGGACAGCACAACCTCAACTCAGGAACAAAGCACGAACCCCTCACTAGGACAAAGCACGACCCCCAACTCAGGACAACGCACGAACGCCTCAACTCAGGAACGCACGAACCCTCACCAGACAACGCACGAAACCCTCAACTCAGGCAAACGCACGAACCCTCAATCAGGACAACGCACGGACCCCCTCAACTCAGGACAACGCACGGACCCTCAACTCAGGACAACGCACGAACCCCTCAACTCAGGACAACGCACGAACCCTCAACTCAGGACACAACAGCCACGAGACCCCTCAACTCAGGACAACGCACGAACCCCTCAACTCAGGACAAACGCACGAACCCCTCATCCAGGACAACGGCACCGAACCCCTCAACTCAGGACAACGAACGAACCCCTCAACTCAGGACAACGCACGAACCCCTCAACTCAGGACAAAGCACGAACCCTCAACTCAGGACAAAGCACGACCCGCTCAACTCAGGAAAAGCCACGAACCCCTCAACTCAGGACAAAGCACGACCCCTCAACTCAGGACAAAGCACGACCCCTCAACTCAGGACAAAGCACGAACCCTCAACTCAGGACAAAGCACGACCCCTCAACTCAGGACAAAGCACGAACCCCTCAACTCAGGACAAAAGAGAACACACAAGTTTTAGAACCAGGGTTTTCTTTATTTTTTTTACTATTCTCTACATTGTAGAATAATACGTGAAGACAGTCAAAACTATGAAATATCAAATATGAAATCATGTAGTACAAATAAAGGTTATATCAAATCAAAATAAATATTTTTATATTTGAGATTTTCTTCAAATAGCCACCCCTTTGCCATGACAGCTTGCACACTCCAGGCATTCTCTCAACCAGCTTCACGAGTAATCACCTGGAATGCATTTCAATTAACAGGTGTATTTGAATAAATTATGGATCCCCCATTAGTTTCCTGACAAGGCAGGAGCTACTCTTCACTGAGGTATATGGATCCATTAGTTCCTGACGAAAGGCAATCAGCTACTCTTTCTGCTGTGGGTTATCTATGGATCCCCATTAGTTCCGCCAAGGGCAGAGCTACTCTTCCTGGGGGTTTTTTATGGACCCTGCCATTAGTTCCTGCCAAGGCACAGCTACTCTACACTGGGTTAATTGGATGCGATCCCATTAGTTTCCTGCCAAGGCAACAGCACTCTTCCTGGCGGTTATTATGGATGCCCATTAGTTCCTGCTCAGGCAGCAGCTACTCTTCCTGGGGTTTATTATGGATCCCCATTAGTCTCTCTGTCAGCAGCAGGCTACTCTAACTGGGGTTTATTAGGTCTCCAATTTATTGTTCTGCAAGGCAGCAGCTACTCTCCTGGGGCCAGTAAAGGCAGTTATACAATTTTAAAAAACATTACAATACATCCAAAACAGACTTCACAACACATTAAGTGTGTGCCCTCAGCGCCATACTCACCTACACATATCTACAACACAAAATCCATGTGTACGTGTGTATAGTGGCGTATGCTATCATTGTGTGTTGCTCATGTGTCTGTGCTATGTGTGGTTGCTTCACATCCCGCCCTGTTGACATAAAGTCTTATTTTGAAAATCTGTTTATTCTACTTGCTGGCTCAGTTACTTGAGTGGCATATAGAGTTCCATGTAGGTCCATCGGCCTATGTAGTCTACTGTGCACCTCCCTTAGTCCTGTTCTGGGACTTGGGACTGTGAAGAGACTCTGGTGGCAGTTTCTGGGGTATGCATGGGCCCACTGTGTGCCATAGTTTTAACAGACAGCTCGGTGCACATTCAACATGTCATACCTTCTCATAAATATAAGCTATGATGAAAGGTCAATCTCTCCTCCACTTTGAAGCCAGGAGAGATTTACATGCAGTCATTATTACATTGTTAGCTCTCCGTGTACTTTTAAGGGCCAGCCGTGCTTGCCCTCGTTTTAAGCCAATTTGATTTTCCTAAGTCCTTTTTTGTGCACCTGACCACACGACTGACAGATGAGTCAGGTATAGAAAAACTAGGGCGTAGGACCTGGCCTTGTTGGATAGTGTTGGTTAACCCTTGGAAATAGGGGGCTCATTTTCACTCTGGATAAAATGTGCCAAATTTAAACGCCGGGCCTCGTACTCTGTCCTAGTCATATATCGCATATATCTTTACACTCTGAACGTTTCTAAAACTGTTTGAATTATATCTGTGGAGTAAACAGAACTCATTTGCAGGCATACACTTCCAAACAGGAAGTGAATATATTCTGAAATGGGTCTCTAATGAAACGGCTTGGCACTATTTCATTGTCTTTATTTATGGATCTGTTATGCACTCAACGCCTTCCTAGTGTCAACAAGGCAAGTAGAACGTGGAATGAAGTCCTCTAGCCTTTCTGGACGTGAGGACTCGTTGGAGTGAGAGGTCAGCCATATTGGCTAGTACTTGGCTAACGCACTTGGGGTTGTCCATATCGTTGTCTGCCAATGGCGTTAGGTAACCAAGAAATCTCGTCTGGGACGTTATTGGAATATTGTCTGAAAGAACATCTAAAGATGGATTATCAAACTGAGTTTGACCCAGTTTATTCGACGTATTATTATGACTTTTCTGATTTTTTGTTCATGTGTAGAAGATCGTTCATGGAGTGATGCTACACCATGCTAGCCAAAAGTTGCTAATTCGACAGAGGAAATGGACATTCAAACACAACAACGATTTATGTGGAACTAGGACTTCCTGGCACTGCATGTCAGAAGAAGGATTCATCAAAAGGTAAGGACTCCTTTGGACTCCAACATGGCGGAAAATGGCTGTGAGGCGCGTGTTCTCAGATTATTGCATGCCGTGCTTTGCACTAAAGAATTTTTAAAAATCTAACACAGGGTTGCATTAGACCAGTGTATCTTTAATTATATTGCATTTTTATCGTGTATTTTCAGCAAAGTTAATGTATGAATTGTTCGGTTTTAGATTACGTGGCTGTTCCTAACAATTTATCCGGAACAATTTTGGTGCCATTTGGTGACCATGGCCGGCAAATGTAAATACTCACGATTTTATAGCTATAAATAATGCTTATAAATATGCACATTTTCGACAAAAATAAATGTATTGTTAACATGATGTCATAAGACTGTCCATCTGAATGAATTGTTTCAAGGAAGGTTGTGATTCATTTATCTCTATTTGTGGTTTGTGAAGGTATCTTTGCGGTGAAATAAAATGGGTTGTGTGTTGGGCTATTGTGTGTGAGCTAACAAATATTGTTGTGTTTCTGCTGTACAACATTTTAAAAATCGGACATGTTGGCCTGCGACTTCACAAGATGTTATCTTTCTCATTGCTGTATTGGACTTGTGATTTGCGATGAAAATTATATTGATATCCCTGTGGCGCTAGGCTATGCTAGTCAGCGTTTCTGATGAGGATGATCCCCGGATCCGGGAGGGGCGCGGGTCGGTAGAGGTTAACCTTTTTGTCCATATAGGGGGGCTGTTCCACTTTGAAATCATCGTCTCCAATTAAACTGCCTATACTGTATGCCTCAATACTCCTGTATTGAAACAGATAGGACCCGTCTTCAATTTATCCGGATTATTAACATTTAAAATACCTTAAGTTGTATTACAAAAGTAGTTTGAAGTGTTGGCAAAGTTCAGAAGGTAATATTTGAGATATTTTGTAGTGACGTTGCGCAAATTGGAAGCTGTTTTTTTCTCTGGATCAAAACGCGCCAATAAATGGACATTTTGGATATATATGGACGGAAATTAGTCGAACAAAAGACTATTTTGATGTTTATGGACATATTGGAGTGTCAACAAAAGAAGCCTCGTCAAAGGTAAGGCATGATTTATATTTATTTCTGCGTTTGTGTTGCGCCCTGCAGGGTTGAAATATGCTACACCCTCTTTGTTTACTGTTGTGCTATCATCAGATAATAGCATCTTATGCTTTTGCCGAAAAGCCTTTTTGAAATCTGACATGTTGGCTGGATTCACAACGAGTGCAGCTTTAATTAGGTATCTTACATGTGTGATTTAATGAAAGTTTTTTATTTTTTATTTGGCGCTCTAACATTTTCCCTGGCTATTGGCAAGTGGGACGCAAGCGTCCCACATATCCCAGAGAGGTACCTCTTGACGCTAGGGGTCAGAGTTTTTAATAAAAAATAAACGTTCCCAAGGTAAACAGACTATTTCTCAGGTCCAGGTCGTAGAATATGCATATAATTTACAGATTAGGATAGAAAACACTCCAAAGTTTCCAAAACGGTCAAAATATTGTCTGTGAGTATAACAAAACTGATCTTGCACGGCGAAAACCTGAGGAAATCTAACCCGGAAGTGATTTTTTATTTTTTTTATTTTTTTTACCTGTGTTTCCTTGCCCGTCTTCTTCCATTTAAAGGGGTATCAACCAGATTCCCTTTCCAATGGCTTCCTCAGGCTGTGACCAGGCTTTAGACATAGTTTCAGGCTTTTATTTTGAAAAATGAGCGAGATTTTTTCAAAAGTAGTCAGGTGTCCTTTGAATAGTTCCTGCGCGCCGAGAGGGGTAGCTCTCAATTTTCTTTCTCTCTTTTATTGAATAGGTTACGGTCGGTTGAAATATTATCGATTATCTTTGTTAAAAACAACCTGAGGATTGATTATAAAAAACATTTGACATGTTTCTACGAACATTACAGATACTTTTTGGAATTTTCGTTGAACGGAACGAGGCTTTTGGTTTTCTGAACATAACGCACAACCCAAATGGCGTTTTTTTTTGTTATAAAAGTAATATTTATCGAACAAAAATAAAATTGATTGTGTAACTGGGAGTCTCGTGAGTGTGCAAACATCAGAAGATTATCAAAGGTAAGCGATTAATTTTATTGCTTTTGCTGACTTTCGTGACCATGCTAATTTGGGGCTAGCTGTTCTAGCATTGATTGATACACTCACAAAAGCTTGGATTGCTTTCGCTGCAAAGCATATTTTCAAATCTGACACGATAGGTGGATTAACAACAAGCTAAACTGTGTTTTGGGATATTTCACTTGTGATTCCATGATATATAATATTTTTAGTAATATTTTGCGCCCTGCAATTCAGCGGTTGTTTAGGAAAATGATCCCGCTAAAGGGATCCGTAGCGCAGAGAAGTTAAGAAGGCAGAGCAGCGCTTTATTATAGACAGATTTCTCCCCATCTTAGCTACTGTTGTATCAATATGTTTTGACCATGACAGTTCACAATCCAGGGTTACTCCCAAGCAGTTTAGTCACCTCAAATTGCTCAATTTCCACATTATTCATTACGAGATGTAGTTGAGTTTTAGAGTTTAGTGAATGATTTGCCCAAATACAATGCTTTGAGTTTTTGGAAATATTTTGTGTGCCTTCTTAAAGTGTTTTAGCCAATCAGCTGTGTTGTGGACAAGGTGGAGGGTTTACAGAAATAGCCCTGTTTGGGAAAAGACCAAGTCCATATTATGGCAAGAACGCTCAAATAAGCAAAGAGAAACGACAGTCCATCATTACTTTAAGACATGAAGGTCAGTCAATCCGGAAAATGTCAAAGACTTTGAAATTCAAGAAAGTTTCTTCAAGTGCAGTCACCAAAACCATCAAGCGCTATGAGAAACTGGTTCTCATAGGACCGCCACAGGAATGGAGACCCAGAGTTACCGCTGCAGAGGATAAGTTCAATTGCAGCCCAAATAAATGCATCAGACTTCAAAGTAACAGACACATCTCAACATCAACTGTTCAGAGGAGACTGCGTGAATCAGGCCTTCATGGTCGAATTGCTATCAAGAAACAACTACTAAAGGACACAATAAGAGAGACTTGCTTGGGCAAGAAACACGAGCAATGGACATTAGACCCGGTGGAAATCTGTCCTTTGGTCTGGAGTCCAAATTGGAGACGTTTTTGGTTCCACCACCGTGTCTTTGTGAGACGCAGTGAGGGTGAACGGATGATCTCCGCATGTGTATTTCCCACCGTGAAGCATGGAGGAGGAGGAGGTGTGGGGGTGCTTTGCTGGTGACACTGTTTGTGATTTATTTAAGAATTCAAGGCACACTTAACCAGCATGGCTACCATAGTATTCTGCAGCGATACGCCATCCCATCTGGTTTGTGCTTAGTGGGCCTATCATTTTGTTTTTCAACAGGACAATGACCCAACACACACTCCAGGCTGTGTAAGAGCTATTTTACCAAGGAGAGTGATGAGAGTGCTGCATCAAGATGACCTGGCCTCCAAACAAATTGAGATGTTTTGGGATGAGTCGGACCGCAGAGTGAAGGAAAATCAGCCAACAAGTGCTCAGCATATGTGGGAACTCCTTCAGACTGTTGGAAAAGCATTCCAGGTGAAGCTGGATGAGAGAATGCCAAGAATGTGCAAAGCTGTCATCAAGGCAAAGGGTGGCTATTTGAAGAAAATATATTTTGATTTGTTTAACACTTTTTTGGTTATTATATTAATTAGTCATTTCACATGTTAGTCATTTAGCAGATGCTCTTATGCGACGTACAGGAGCAATTAGGGTTATGTGCCATGCTCAAGGGCACGTCGACAGATTTTTCACCTAGGTGGCTCAGGGATTCGAACCAGCAACCTTTTGCTTACTACCTGCCGCAGCGCTCTTCACTGTCTCCACACATATGCTCCCCTACGTACCACTTCATCAACTGGACTTGTTTCTGTCTACCACYCACTCATTGTCTATCTCTTCTCCCGTATCCCTCCATCMCTGCCTGCTGTCCCAGCTATACCTCTGTAGAACTAACATCGGGTGCCTCTCTTCTAGAATGTAAAGGAAACTGTTCCTCTCCTCCTCACTCCATGACTCAAACTATTGGGTCCAGAGGCGCAGTTGACAAAGATATTTGATGGGCTGTCCTTAACCTGTAGCATACTGGCACAGCTTTCCCCAACAGGTCTCCAGAAATTGTGCCCTCCGGGAAGTGCCCCAGCTCAGGAACCAGCTGTACCTTCGAACTGGACTGTGTGCAGAGCCAACCCTGTCCAGCAGTGTTGGCTGTGTCTAGTGTGTGCTGTACCTTGAGTTCCTGTAGCTGGTCTGGTTCGTAGAGCTGGTTAGAGACTGCCTGGGCCAGGAAGGCATCTAACTCATGTCTCTGTAGAATACGACCACCTGGCCACTGCATCATATACCTGTTAACACACACACACACACCTTAACACACCACACACACGTGGTACACACACACACACACACACACACACTTCTCACACCCTTCCCGTCTCACCTGAGCACGCAGCACATGAGCAGAAGGTGTTGTGGGACCTGAGCAGGGTTGAGTAGGGCAGGACAGTCAGAGCGGAGACAGGCTAGGAAAGCTCTGGTCCTCCGGGAGCGATCTTCACTGGCTCTACCAAGCCACAGCCTCCGCAGGTTAGGACAGGTCCACTCTCTGAAGCACAAAAGAGAGAGAGTCTGATGTAATCCACAAGATATACCACATACAGCAGGTAACTAGACACAGAGGGACTGATGTATCCAGCAGACATATACCATTCATGACACAGGTAGCACACAGAGAGACTGATGTATCCACAGATATAGCCACATACTGACCAAGGTAACAGAGGACTGATGTATCCCACAGACTATACCGCATACTGACCAAGGGTAACACAGAGCTGATTGGTATCCACAGATATACCAACATAACTGACCAAGGTAAACACAGAGGAACTGATGTATCCACAGATATACCCACGATACTGACCAAGGTAACAGACAGCAAGAGGAACCTGATGTATCCACAGATATACCACATACTGACCGCAAAGGTAACACAGAGGACTGATGGTATCCACAGATATACCACATAACTGACGCAAGGTAACAGACACAGAGGGAACTGATGTTATCCACAGATAGTACCGACATACTGACCAAGGTAAACAGACCAGAGGACTGATGTATCCACAGAATATACCACATACCTGAACCAAGGTAACAGACAAGAGGACTGATGTACCACAGATATACCACATACTGACCAAGGTAACACACAGAGGACTGATGTATCCACAGATATAACCACATACTGGACCAAGGTAACACAGAGGACTGATGTATCCAGCAATTATACCACATACTGACCAAGGTAACAGACACAGAGGACTGATGTATCCACGAGATATAAGCCAGCATACTGACGCAAGTACAGACACAGAGACTGAGTATCCACGATAATACCACATACTGACCAAGGTAACAGACACAGAGGACTGATGTATCCACAGTATAACACATACTGACCAAGGTAACAACACAGAGGACTGATGTATCCACAGATATACCACATACTGACCAAGGTAACACAGAGGACTGATGTATCCACAGATATACCACATAGCTGACCAGGTAACAGACACAGAGGACTGATGTATCCACAGATATACCACAATACTGACAAGGTAACAGACACAGAGGAGCTGATGTATCCCACAGATATACCACATACTGGACCAAAGGTAACACAGAGGACTGATGTACTCCACAGAATATACACATACTGACCAAGGTAACAACACAGAGGACTGATAGTATCCACAGATAATACCCACACATACTGACCAAAGGGTAACTGCCAGAGTGACTTAATGTATCCACAGATATACCACACATACTTGACCAAGGTAACACAGAGGACTGATGTATGCACATGATTATACCACATACTGACCAAAGTAACAGAACACAGAGGACTGATGTTCCACACAGATATACCAACATACTACCAAGTAACACAGAGGACTGATGTATCCACAGATATGACCACATACTGACCAAGGGTAACAGACAAGAGGACTGATGTATCCACGAGATATACCACATACTGACCAAGGTCGAGACAAAGAGGACTGATGTATCCACAGATATACCACAATCACTGACCCAGGTAACACAGAGGACTGATGTATCCACAGATATACACATTACTGACCAAGGTAACACAGGAGGACTGATGTATCCACAGATATACCACATACTGACCAAGGTAACAACAGAGGACTGTTATGTATCCACAGATGTACCACATACTGACCAAGGTAACACAGAGGACTGATGTATCCACAGATTATACCACATTCTGACCAAGGTAACACAGAGGGACTGATGTATCCACAGATATACCACATACTGACCAAGGAACACAGAGGACTGATGTATCCACAGATATACCCATACTGACCAAGGTAACAAGACAGAGGACTGATGTATCCACAGAGATATACCACATACTGACCAAGGTAATGCAGAGGACTGATGTATCCACAGATATACCACATACTGACCAGTACAACACAGAGACTGATGTATCCAAGATATACCACATACTGACCACAGGTAACAGACCAGAGGACTGATGTATCCACAGATATACCACATACTGACCAAGGTAACAGACACAGAGGACTGATGTATCCACAGATATACCACATACTGACCAAGGCTAAACAGAGGACTGATGTATCCACAAGATATACCACTACTGACCAAGGTAACACAGAGGATGATGTATCCACAGATATTACCACATACTGACCAAGGTAACACAGAGGACTGATGTATCCACAGATATACCACATACTGACCGAAGGTAACACAGAGGACTGATGTATCCACAGATATACCACATACTGACCAAGTACACACAGAGGACTGATGTATCCACAGATATACCACATTCTGACCAAGGTAAGCAGAGGACTGATGTATCCACAGATATACCACATACTGACCAAGGTAACAGACACAGGACTGATGTATCCACAGATTATACCACATACTGACCAAGGTACTACAGACACGCTCCTGATATGGTAATCCATCAATAATCAGTAAGGAGTGCTTGGACACAGCCCTTAGCATGGTATATAACACAAACCCCTGAAGTGCTTATTGCTAATTAATAAACTGTATTCGAACGTAGTTAGAGCAATAATAATACACCCTTTGTCATACATGTGGGTATTCCAATGGCTTTCAGCCAATAAGCATTCATGTCTCGAACTCCCCAGTTTCTAATGTCTGATAATGACTTCCTCTTCTGCCTCTATCTGTTAGTGTGTCTTTAGGCCTGCGAGTAACAGGCATGTGAATGTGCATCTTCGGCCTCAAGCCTCCGTGACACTTAAGGGCAATCAGCAGTTGTTCTCTCTCGTCCCTTCCGCTCCATCCCCCTCTCGCGTCTCCTCTCTCTAATCCCTCTCTCTCTCTCCCTCCCTGCCGTCCCTTTATTCTTCTCCTCTCTCTCTCTCTCTCTCCTCCTCTCCTCCTCTATCCCTCTCTCTCTCTCTCCATCCCTCTCCTCCATCCCTCTCTCTCTCATCCCTCCTCTATTCCTCCCTCCTCTCTCTCTCTCTCTCGCATCCCCTCCTCTCTCCTCTATCCCTCCCTCTCTTCTCTTCCTCCCTCTCCCTCTCTCTCTCTCTCTCTCTCTCTTCTCTCTCTCTCTCTCTCTCTCTCTCTCTCTTCTCTCTCTCTCTCTCTCTCTCTCTATCCCCTCTCTCTCTCTCTCTACCTCTATCCCTCTCTCTCTCTTCTCTCCTCTCTCTCCTCCTCTATCCTCTCTCTTCTCTCCCCTCTCTCTCTATCCCTCTCCCTCTTCTCCCTCTCCCTCTCTCTTCCCTCTCTCTCCTCTCTCTATCCTCTCTCTCTCTCTCTCTCTCTCTCTCTCTCTCTCTCTCTCTCTCTCCTCTCATCCCTCTCTCTCCCCCTCCTCAGGGAGAGATAAAGATGGCGGTGTGTATAGAAGATGATTGTAACAGTGAACTGCCTCCAGCCTCTCTGCTGTTCAGAGCAGCCAGACAGTACAGCTATGGGGTCCTCTTCAGCCTAGCCGAAAACACACCGACGCCTCGAGAGACTCGCCATGCGCAACAGAGCACACCCTAGAACGGTATGGGCAGAAGGGAGGGAAGTGAACAATTTTCGTTTTGCTTGTACAATTGTCTAACTTTTCCACTCTCTTTCTTCTCCCTGTCTGTCTGTCTTGTCTCTTTCTCTCCTGTCTGTCTCCTCCTGCAGTTCCTCCAGTGATAGTGAAGGAGTGGTCCAGTGGGAAGTCGAAGTCGGCCCTGACCCCGGAGCTGGTCCCAGCGT
>NW_019943824.1:188000-193934 GCF_002910315.2 Salvelinus sp. IW2-2015
CCCCGAGAGTCTCACGAAACAAGCACAATTAAAATGAATCGCCCTCTACACTCCTTGATACCTCTCTTGGCTATTTTGTTTGCGTCTACTTGTTCAACCGTCATGTGAACATCCCGATTTCTACCACAACATAATAATGTGAATATTTCTCGTAACCCCTTTCCTTCGCATCATAAATTGTATACTGACTTCTTATACTTCTTTCTTTTACCTTGCTTGACAAACAACTTAAACAAACAGATGTAAATCTTGGGCCTCTCTCGCTGTCGTTATGTTCAGAAAACTTACCAGCCTGTTCCCACCCCTTTTCTGAATAAGGCCAAGAAAGATATCTTCATACTCCCCACAATTATCAGAATTCCAAACATATTTATCTCACAACTGCATTTGATTTTCTCTATTCCAAGTTCCGAGCCTAATCAGCACTAAGCCTCACGCAACCGTACTATACCTCATACAAAACAGCTATCAGCTATATAGTTTGTGTCAATCCACCTATCGTGTTCAGTATTCTGATAAATTACTCGACCTCTTCTCTTGAGCAGCGACATAGTATCTCGATTACGCTTTCGTTTGTGGCGCTGTGTTCTTTCATATCTCAACATGACGTGTAGAACAGTCACCCTCTAACAAGACCTGTTCCCTTGATCCATCGTGTGGCCTTCTGGTTCTACGCACTTTTCTTAGGGCTCCATCGGAAAACGTCAGTTAATACAGCAAACGATAACAATCATAACATTCGCTTCTTTGATTTATTATATCTATCGGATTCATTTGCAATCAGCGAACAGTTCACCAAGCCTTTTAAAACTAAACAAACTGTTATTTATGTTCGGGATAGAATAATATCATCTTCTTTAACAAGAAACTCCCCATATTTGCGGTTGCCCCGTTATGTTAAGGTAAATACCCAAACGCTTGCCCTCGTTCTCGCTTCTCTACGATAATAAATTTCCCAAAAAAGTATCCGCCTATTCCATGTGTCGTGTAGCCATGTTCAAAATGTTTTTTATAAGTCAATCCTCAGGGTATGCTATTATATTTTATTAACAAAATGATCAATGTCCGTCATTACTCATATCTTTCAAATCGGCACCGTCTAACCCCTACATACTTCATAGAGAGAAAAAGAAAAACTGGTGTGAGTCCCTCTCTCCTGCGTGCGCGCCGGACTAATCATGGAAGTAACCTGACTAGTTTTAAAATCTCGCTTCTTTTTTGCTAAATAAGCAATAAAAGCCTGAAACTATGTCTAAAGCCTGGTCACAGCCTGAGGAAGCCATTGGAAAAGGAATCTGGTTGATACCCCTTTAAATGGAAGAAAGACGGGCCAGGAAACACAGATTAAAAAAAAAAGAAAATCACTTCCGGGTTATATTTTCTCAGGTTTTCGCCTGCAGAATCAGTTTTGTTATACTCACAGACAATATTTTGACCGTTTTGGAAACTTTGGAGTGTTTTCTATCCTAATCTGTAAATTATATGCATATTCTACGATCTGGACCTGAGAAATAGTCTGTTTACCTTGGGAACGTTTATTTTTTATTTTTACTATTGACCTTTAACCTCTTGACCTTTAACCTCTTTAACCTCTTGACCCCTAGCGTCAAGGGGTTAAAGTATTTTTATACATAAGTCTTACCATCTATCCTAAAGGGGTTGCCTGTGCCAGTGCACATCAGATTCGTCTGTTATTTATTGAACCTAACCTTAACCCTAACCTTAACCTTAACCCTAACCTTAACCCTAACCTTAACCCTAACCTTAACCTTAACCCTAACCTTAACCCTAACCTTAACCTTAACCTTAATACCTTCATCCCTTGGGGGATTCCAATTATGTACTTAATTATTTATTTATTTCATTGATCCAGTTTTTATGTTTTATTATGATTTTATGATATAACATTTGCTTTAAAGTTAAACCTTTTTACCCTCAGCACTTGTCTTCCTCCTGTTATTGAACTGTTATGGGTGACCCCTCAAAGCTCTGTCTCATGGTCTCCTCTCCAGACCTGTTATTGAACTGTTATGGGTGACCCCTGACCCCTCAGGCACCCTCTGTCTCATGTTCTCCCACCCTCTCCAGACTGGTCTGATGTACAATATAGAAACAGGGCAGAAAGTTGCAATAGGTCCGTGCAACCCAAGGTTTGATATAAACATAAACCCTCTTAAACCTAACCCTAAACCTAACCCGAAACTTAACCCTAAACCTAACCCTAAACTTAACCCTAAACCTAACCCTAAACCTAACCCTAACCCTAAACCTAACCCTAAACCTAACCCTAAACTTAAACCAGACATCATGATTTGACGTGTGATACTTCTCCTTTTCAGTTTCCTTTCAAAACTTTTCTGTGTCACTTCTCACTGTGTGTGTGTGTGGTGTGTGTGTGTGTGTGTGTGTGTGTGTTGTGTGTGTGTGTGTGTGTGTGTGTGTGTGTGTGTGTGTGTGTGTGTGTGTGTGTGTGTGTGTGTGTGTGTGTGTGTGTGTGTGGTGTGTGTGTGTGTGGTGTGTGTGTGAGAGGCATACTCAGTAGCACGGCAGTTCACTCATCCCTCCAGTGTGTGAGCAGGCAGAATACCACTACTACCACAGAGACAAAGTGAGGGCCAGCTACCTGAACTATCACAAGATAGTACTGTACACACACACACACAACAGTGATCTCTTTAGCACAAACAAATAAGAATAATGAAAGCGAGATTCACTTTATTTTTACGATGGTGAATGAATCAACATGTTAAATGTTGTACCTGCAACCTGTCTGTGTTTACATCCTCTCAGCCAACCACCATAGACTGCTACAGTAGAGGGAGAGAGGTTACAAGGAGGGTGGGGGACTAGGTGGAGGTTCAGACTGCTATAGTAGAGGGAAGAGGTTACAAGAGAAAGGGTGGGGGACTAGGTGGAGGTTCGACTGCTATAGTAGAGGGAGAGAGGTTACAGAGGAAAAGGGTGGGGACTAGGTGGAGGTTCAGACTGCTATAGTAGAGGAGAGAGGTTACAAGAGAAAAGGTGGGGGGCTAGTGGAGGTTCAGACTGCTATAGTAGAGGGAGGGAGTTACAAGAAGAAAGGGTGGGACTAGGTGGAGGTTCAGACTGCTTTTGTAGAGGGGAGAGGTTACAAGAGAAAAGGGTGGGGGACTAGGTGGAGGTTCAGACTGCTATAGTGAGGGAGAGAGGTTACAAGAGAAAAGGGTGGGGACTAGGTGGAGTTCAGACTGCTATAGTAGAGGGAGGGAGGTTACAAGAGAGAAGGGTGGGGGACTAGGTGGAGGTTCAGACTGCTATAGTAGAGGGAGAGAGGTTACAAGAGAAAGGTGGGGACTAGGTGGAGGTTCAGACTGCTATAGTAAGGGAGAGAGGTTACAGAGAAAGGTGTGGGGGACTAGGTGAGGTTAAGACTTTCTGGAGAGTTACCTCTCTGTGCTATCAACCAGCTAGTTAATATAGTCAGGTGCACCAGATTAGGTTGGAGATGTAATTCTCCCGAGAGCCCTGGATCAATCATACTGGATAGTTGTGTTAAGTCTGTGGATTCCATCTTCTTCTGGTCATCCTCATCGTGGTACTCCAGATCGCTGGGCCTGATGTATCTCATCGTGTTTACTCTATAGTCTCTGGGGCTGAATTGGGTCATCCTCTGTGATACTCCAGATGCTCTGGGTCTGATTGGTTCATCTCATCGTGGGTCTACAGATCTGTGGGCTCTGATTGGGTCATCTAATCGTGTACTACAGATCTCTGGCCTGATTGGGTTCATCTCTCCCATACAACTGCATGCGATGATCACTATACTACAGATTCTGCGGCCTGATTGGGTCATCCTCATTTGGTATCCGAGATCTTCTGCGGCTGTTGGCCTCATCCTCATCTGATCTGACTACATACCTTCTGGGGCCTGAACTTGGCTTGCTATCTAGTGTACTACAGATCTCTCTGCGGGCGGTTGGGATCGCGTCAGTCAGGTCTACGACTTCTGGCGCTACTTGGGCTCTTCTCATGTTACTACAATCTCTGGAGGCTGTTGGGTTCTCTGATTATACTACCTCTGGGGCTGATGAGGTTAATCTATCGGTTATAAGATCTTCAGGCCATTTTGGTCATCTCATGCTGTACTACAGATCTTGGGGCCTGATGTGGGTTCTCTCCGTGTACTCAACGATCTCTGCTTGGAGTCATCTCGATACTACAGATCTGGCGTTGCGTATCCTCACGTAGTACTACATCTCTGAGGGCCTGATTGGGCACCTCATCGTGATAACGTACAGCCTCTGGGCTCGATTGGTCTCGCTCTCGTCGGTTATACATACTACTAGGGGCATGATTGCGGTATCCTCTAGTCCGGTTATTCTACCTCTGGGGCCTGATTGGGTCATCCTCATCGTGGTACTACAGATCTCTGGGGCCTGATTGGGTCATCCTCATCGTGGTACTCCAGATCTCTGGGGCCTGATTGGGTCATCCTCATCGTGATACTTAAATGGTTATCTTTGTTAAAGCAAGGCCCCTGAACTCTCATGTATTTTCTGCATTATGCAATGATATGGGCAGCGACCATGTAGCGCTTTACAGCGTACAGAAGTGCGCTGGTTATCAAGGGGCAAAGTATTGACACGTTTTTTTTAATTGAGAGAAGAGCTGAAAGTTTTCTTTACTGACCATCATTTCCACTTGTCCGACCTCTTGCAYGATGACGAGTTTCTGACACGACTGGCCTATCTGGGGGATGTTTTCTCTCACACGACTGGCCTATCTGGGGGATGGTTTTTCTCTCCTGAATGATCTGAATCTAGGATTACAGGGACTCTCCGCAACTATATTCAATGTGGGGGACAATATTGAGGCGATGATTAAGAAGTTGGAGCTCTTCTCTGTCTGCATTAACAAGGACAACACAGGTCTTTCCATCAGTGTATGATTTTTATGTGTGCAAATGAACTCAAGCTTACGGACAACGTCAAATGTGATATAGCGAAGCACCTGAGTGAGTTGGGTGCTCAATTACGCAGGTACTTTYCCAAAACGGACGACACAAACCACTGGATTCGTTATCCCTTTCATGCCCTGCCTCCAGTCCACTTACCGATATCTGAACAAGAGAGACAAATTGCAACAAGCGGTTCTGTGAAAATWTAATTTAATCAGAAGCCACTGGCAGATTTCTGGATTTCTGCGCTCAGAGTATCTTGCCTTGGCAAATCGCGCTGCTAAGACACGGATACCCTTTGCACTTTGCAACCACATACCTATGTGAGAGTGGATTCTCTGCCCTCACTAACTAAATACAGGCACAGACTGTGTGTGGGAAAGGATTTAAGACTGAGACTCTCTCCAATACAACCCAACATTGCAGAGTTATGTGCATCCTTTTAAGTACACCCTTCTCATTAACCTGTGGTGAGTTATTCATAGTTTTCGATGAACAAATAAGGTTTTGACAAAGAGCAAAATGACAAAGAGCAAAATTATTGATTATTATATTATTATTTGTGCCCTGGTCCTATAAGAGCTCTTTGTCACTTCCAGCGAGCCGGGTTGTGACAAACTCACACTCATTCTTCTGTTTAATAAATGTATCATATAGTGTGTGTGTGTGGCAGGCTTACAATGATGGCAAAAAACAACATTTGAGAGTGCGCTGACCCTGGTGCTAGAGGGGGTACGCAGCTGGAGGTTGAATGGGTACGGGACTATAAAAAGTTTGGGAACCACTGGTGTAGAGAATCATTGTACCATCTAAACCGCTGTGAAATATATTTTCAATATCCAAAAATATTGTATTTTCAACAGTTTGAAGCTGGTGTACAAAACCGAAATTCAAAGAGGCAAAAATTGAAATTTCAGCATAGAAATAGCAAACATAGAACATAACAACCGCTTCTTAGACTTCCTTTCAATGAGAATGACAGATCTATAACTCACATT
>NW_019943824.1:198587-218456 GCF_002910315.2 Salvelinus sp. IW2-2015
AGACCAGCTGACAGAGAGACAGACAGACAGACGACAAGACAGACAGTTCCTACTATGTTTAGTCTTTGCCGCTCTGACAATCCTCATCCAATATTTTTATATTCTTAGAATCCATTCCTTTACTAGATTTGTGTCTATTGGCTATATGTTGTGTGTATGTATATGTGTGTTGGTTTTTATGTATTTGGGATATGTTGTGTAGTATGTATATGTATTAGCGTATATGTTTGTGTATATGTATTATATGATATGTGTGTTGTGATATATGTGTGAATAGTATATGTGTAGTAAATCCGTAATAAATTGGTATATGACTTGTGTATGTGTATTATATTAGGTATATTCGGGTATATGTATAGGTATGTTGTCATAGTTATGTATTGGTGTATTTAGATGTAGTTGTTATATATGGGGTATAGTTTGTGTATATGTATATATTGGGTATATGTTGTCTATATATTGGGTATACGTTGTGTACATGTATATATTGGGTATATGTGTCTAATATATTGGGTATACGTTGTGTAATAGTTATATATTGGGTTATATGTTGTGTACATGTATAATTGGGTATATGTTGGTATATATTGGTATATGTTGTGTATTACTATGCATCTGTCAGACTAAAACATTACTCAGTTAGATTCTGATTATCTCTAGAGAACCATGCGCTCCACCGAAAGAAAGAAAAACACTATGGAATTCAAATAATTGAACAGACATTTGTCAATTAGTTGTTTAAAAAACCATTTACGATACGTTTTCTGGGAATCGTCAGCACTAAGAACCAAACACAACGCAATACCTGTCCTTATAGCGAGTTGAGATAGGGTGCAGTTCATCCGATCAGCCAGAGGGTGGAGCTCTTTGATCTGCCAGCTGTTTCTGTCCCTCCCACTGAATATTCGATTCCTTCATCCACACATAGCCCTGCAAACACACACACACACACACACACACACACACACACACACAACACACACACACACACACACACACACACACACACACACACACCACACAAACACACACACACACACACACACACAACACACACACACACACACACACACACACACACACACACTTTTTGTATAACCGGCTTATTAGTGTGCGGAATGGACAGCCTTATGGTGTTGTCTCAGAGAGTGGATGAATTCTACGCTGCAGTTTATTATTTATATTCTAGCGGTAATAATACAGCCTCCAGCTATGACTCCTTGTGTCCCCAGTCACCTGGTCGTGCTGGCTGCTCCAGTTTCAATTGTATTATGTCTGCTGTGGCATATGGGAACCCTGACTGTTCACTGAGACGTACTACCTGTCCCAGACACTGCTGTTTTCAACTCTCTAAGAGACAGCAGGAGCGGCTAGAGAGATATCGTGAAATGATTGGCTATGAAAAGCCAATGACATTTACTCCTGAGGTGCTGACTGTTGCACCCTCGAAACCACTGTGATTATTATTATACTTGACCCCTGCTGTCATTTAATGAACATTTGAAAGCATCTGGAATGTTCTTGTTATAATTTCACCTGGCACAGCCCTAGAGGACTTGCCAACCCTCATAGCTGGTTCTCTCTAGGTTTCTTCCACTAGGTTCTGCCTTCTAGGATAGTTTTCCTACACCGTGCTTCATACACCACTGCTTGCTTGCTGTTTGGGGTCTTAGCTGGGTTTTCTGTACAGCACTTTGAGACATGCAGCTGATGTAGAAGGGCTTTATAAATACATTTGATTTGTATTGATCTGTTCCAGAAATCTTAAAATAGCTTAAAAACATATTTGTAAAGATAAGAAAGTGTGTGTGTTGGTCGTGCACGGTTGTGTGCGGGTTGGACGTGCGCGGTGTGGTGTGTGTTGTACCTTCATGGCAGCTCTAGAGTCTTCAGGACACTCCGTCGTTGTATTTCCCTGATATCAGACCTCCAGCTAGAGGGACACGTCATCACTCCTACACCTGGGAACAGATAGTTACTAAAGGCTCTATTGAATCTGTAACCCTGATATCAGACCTCCAGCTAGAGGGGACCACGTCATCACTCCTAAACCTGGGATTAAGCTGCAATGTGTAACTTTTTGGGTGACCGGCCAATCTAGGATGTATAGATGTAATGTATAGATGTGATGTATAGATGTGATGTATAGATGTGATGTATAGATGTGATGTATAGATGTGATGTATAGATGTGATGTATAGATGTGATGTATATATGTATAGACATGATGTGATGTTTATATGTGATGTATAGATGTGCTGTATAGATGTGATGTATAGATGTGATGTATAGATTTCTAGATGTGATGTATAGATGTATAGATGTGATGTATAGATGTGATGTATAGATTTCTAGATGTGATGTATAGATGTGATGTATAGATGTATAGACATGATGTGATGTTTATATGTGATGTATAGATGTGATGTATAGATGTGATGTATAGATGTGCTGTATAGATGGGCTGTATAGATATATAGATGTATAGATGTGCTGTATAGATATATAGATGTATAGATGTGATGTATAGTCCAGTAGAGTTGATCTGATGTTATTATTTATGAAGATCACCTCATCCACACTCTCTCTCTCCTTCCCCCTGCTCTCTCTTCCTCGTTCCCCCATCCACCCTGGTCTCCTTCAGGTCCTCACCCAGCTTTCCCCTCAGACCGTAGCAGAGATGGACGCTCTCCTGGGAAACAAACCCCGACCCAAGAAGGAGGCTCTCGCATGAAGAGAGATGGAGAGAAATCTAAAGGGAACAAGAGATGAAGAGAGAGACAGAGAATGGGGGAAAAGGAGACGAAAAGCAGAGGAGTGAAAAGGAGGAGAGGAAGGACAAACAAACAGATAATACTATGTAGAAGGAGAATCTGAAGTGAAGTACAGTCAGAAATTAAGGTTTAGATGTGTTCCTAAAGGGGTACAACTGGTTGTCACTGGGGTCCTCCTTTGTACTTTTGGTTAGAGGTACATAATTGTATCCCAGGTCATACCTCAGAGAGTACCTTTCTACACAGGTACAAATGCATGCTCTTTTCCTTTAAATAGTACTACCACAGTGACAAAGCCATTTGTCAAAGGTGGCAAAACATTACCTTTAGCATAGATCACGAAAACTGGTAAAACACTTTCACTCATGGGTGGCCAAAAATAACTATCTGAAAGCAACGCCCCCAGTAAGCCACGCCTCCAATATGCTTTCCCAGTGTGCCTTGACTGTCAAGGTTAGGAACAGTGTGAGGACACGACCTAAGCCATTTCAACTGGAACAACCATTTCAGTAACGGGTGCAAAAAAATCTAACTAACTGATTGGATTAGTTTAGAAAAATTTATGTTATTGATCTTTGTGTAGTATAACACAGATTTAAAAAAAAAAAAATCTATAAACCTGCAGCAGGTCATTATTTTCATATGATGATGAAAATAATGATGGTACAAATGACCCTTTTAGGGTGGCACCCCAGTGACACATCCCTTAGTTCCTTTTAGGGTGTCATTGTACCTTATAGTGGGTATTGAGGGTACCAAAAATATGTTCGTACCCTGGGTAACAGAAATGCACAGTGCATTCGGAAATTATTCAGACCCCTTGACTCGTTCCACATTCCACATCTACACACAATACCGCATAATGACATCACAATACCCCATAATGACATCACAAAACCCCATTATGACAAAACGAAAACAGGATTTTCGAATGTTTTCCGCACTTATACCCTTAAAAGGTGCAAGTATACTCTTTATCTGCACATGTACCTGAAAATGTACCATTATACTCTTTATCTGCACATGTACCTGAAAATGTACCATTATACTCTTTATCTGCACTTGTACCTGAAAATGTACCATTATACTCTTTATCTGCACATGTACCTTAAACGGTACCATTATACTCTTTATCTGCACTAAAAGGTACCATTATACTCTTTATCTGCACGTGTACCTGAAAATGTACCATTATACTCTTTATCTGCACATGTACCTTAAAGGTACCATTATACTCTTTATCTGCACGTGTACCCTTAAAAGGTACCATTATACTCTTTATCTGCACGTGTACCTTAAAAGGTACCATTATACTCTTTATCTGCACGTGTACCTTAAAAGGTAGCAAAATGTGAGATCAATATGTGTACCTCTATTCTGATATTTTTTTACCCCAGGGAACAATATGTACCCTTATTTCTAAGAGTGTATTGTTCTACTGCACACCACCTTTAAGACACTGTGCTCATCCCTTTAATACACACTGCTCATCCCTTTAATACACACTGTGCTCATCCCTTTAATACACACTGTGGTCATCCCTTTAATACACACTGTGCTCATCCCTTTAATACACACTGTGCTCATCCCTTTAATACACACTGTGCTCATCCCTTTAATACACACTGTGCTCATCCCTTTAAGACACTGTGCTCATCCCTTTAATACACACTGTGCTCATCCCTTTAAGACACACTGTGCTCATCCCTTTAAGACACACTGGAGGGTGTCGGGTGAACACTGAGACAAAAGGAGCAGACAGAAGAGGAAGCAGCAGCCGTCTGCCACAAAGACTATCCCCGGACCTCACCTCCAAGACCCTCCCAAAGGCACACAGACTGTGGCCAAGGCTCTGTACTTATGGTCTGGTCAGGGGGAGAGAAGAAGAAAGGACAGTAGAGGACCAGACTACCTCTGTGTGTGTAGACAGAGTCCATCTATGGAGGGAGCTATACAAACACTACTGTCATATAGACTAGAGAAGTTCACTGTCCTCGTAAACGTACATGCTGTATCTGTAACCCACTGGTTGGCTGCTTTTCCTTCACTCTGCACTACAACTCATCCCAAACCATCACAATTGGGTTGAGGTCGTGTGATTGTGGCCAGGTCATCTGATGCAGCACTAAATCACTCTCCTTCTTGGTCAAATAGACCTAACACAGCCTGGAGGTGTGTTGGGACATTGTACTGTTGAAAAAAAATGAAAGCGCAAACCAGATGAGATGGGAACTGTAGTCCTGACCCGACAAATCTGTACCTCCAACCCTGATATTACATATCTAAAACTCTATCCTCTCCATAACTCTAACCCTACATATCTATATCTCTATAACTCTAACCCTACATATCTATAACTCTAACCCTATATCTCTAAAACTCTAACCCTACATATCTATAACTCTAACCCTATATATCTATAACTCTAACCCTACATATCTATAACTCTAACCCTACATATCTATAACTCTAACCCCACATTATCTATAACTCTAACCCCACATATCTATAACTCTAACTCCTACATATCTATAATATCTAACCCTAACATACTATAACTCTACCCTACATAAATCTATAACTATAACCCTACATATCTATAATCTAACCCTACAATATCTATAACTTAACCCACATATCTATAACTCTAACCCTACAAATATCTATAATATATAACTCTAACCCTACATATCTATAACTCTAACCCTACATTCTATAACTCTAACCTACATATCTATAACTCTATAACTCTAACCCTACATATCTATAACTCTAACCCTACATATCTATAATCAACCCTACATATCTATAACTCTAAACCCCACATATCTATAACCTAACCCACATATCTATAACTCTAACCTACATATCTATAACTCTAACCCTACATATCTATAACTCTATAAACTCTAACCCTACATATCTATAACCTAACCCTACATATCTATAACTCTAACCCTACATATCTATAACTCTAACCCTACATATCTATAACTCTACCTAATACTCTAAAACTCTAACCCTACATATCTATAACTCTAACCTATATATATCTATAACTCTATCCTCTCTAAAACTCTAACCTACATATCATAACTCTAACCCTACTATCTATATCTCTAACTCTATCCTCTCTATAACTCTAACCCTACATATCTATAATCTAACCTAATATCTATAACTCAACCCTACATATCTATAACTCTAACCCTACATATCTATAACTCTAACCCTACATATCTATAACTCATAACTCTAACCCTACATTCTATAAACTCTAACCCTACATATTATAACTCTAACCCTACATATCTATAACTCTAAACCCTACATATCTATAACTCTAACCCTACATATCTATAAACTCTCAACCCTACATATCTATAACTCTAACCCCACATATCTATAACTCTAACCCTACATATCTATACTCAACCCTACATATCTATAACTCTATCCTCCCTAAAACCTACACTACATTCTATAACTCAACCCTATATATCTATATAACTCTATCTCTCTAAAACTCTAACCCTACATATCATAACTCTAACCCTACATATCTATATAACTCTAACCCTACATATCCTATAACTCTAACTCTATCCTCTCTATAACTCAACCCTACATATCTAATAACTCTAACTCTATCCTCTCTATAACTCTAACCCTACATATCTATAACTCTAACCCTACATATCTATAACTCTAACCCTACATATCTATAACTCTATCCTCTCTATAACTCTAACCCTACATATCTAGAACTATATAACTCTAACCCTACATATCTATAACTCTAACTCTATCCTCTCTATAACTCTAACCCTACACATCTATAACTCTAACCCCACATATCTATAACTCTAACCCCACATATCTATATAGGGTTAGATAACTCTATATAACTCTAATATAGAGTTAAACTATATTAATATAACTATATAACTTAGAGTTATAGATATGTAGGGTTAGAGTTATAGATATGTAGGGATGAGTTATAGAGAGGATAGAGTTAGAGTTATAGATATGTAGGGTTAGAGTTTAATGATTGTAGGGTTAGAGTTATAGAGAGATAGAGTTAGAGTTATAGATATGTAGGGTTAGAAGTTTATAGATATGTGGGGTTAGAGTTATAGATATGTAGGGTTAGAGTTATAGAGAGGATAGGTTAGAGTTATAGAGATGTAGGGTTAGAGTTATAGATTGTGGGTTAGAGTTATAGAGAGGATAGAGTTATAGATATGTGGGGTTGAGTTATAGATATGTAGGGTTAGAATTATAAGATATGTGGGGTTAGAGTTATAGATATGTGGGTGAGTTATAGATTGTTGGGTTTAGAGTTATAGAGTTATAGATATGTAGGGTTAGAGTTATAGATATGTAGGCGTTTAGAGTTTAGATATGTAGGGTTAGAGTTATAGATATGTGTGAGTTAGTGTGGGTAGAGTTATAGGTATTGTAGGGTTAGGTTTTAGTTTATATGTAGGGTTAGAGTTATATGATATGTAGGGTTAGAGTTATAGAATTATGTAGGGTTATAGATTATAGATATGATAGGGTTAGAGGTTATAGATAATGTGGGGTTAGAGTTATAGATATGTAGGGTTAGAGTTATAGATATGTAGGGTTAGAGTTATAGATATGTAGGGTTAGAGTTATAGAGGAGAGGATAGAGTTAGAGTTATAGATATGTAGGGTTAGAGTTATAGATATGTAGGGTTAGAGTTATAGATATGTAGGGTTAGAGTTATAGATATGTAGGGTTAGAGTTTATTAGATATGTGGGGTTAGAGTTATAGATATGTAGGGTTAGACTTATAGAGAGGATAGAGTTAGAGATATGTAGGGTTTGAGTTATAGATATGTAGGGTTAGAGTTATAGAGAGGATAGAGTTAAGATTATAGAGAGGATAGAGTTATATGATATGTTAAGAGTTGTAGGTAAGATATAGAGGGTTAGAGTTATAGATATGTAGGATTAGAGTTATAGATATGTAGGGTTTAGAGTTATAGATATGTAATTTATAGATATAACCCTACACTTATCTATTTTTCAGGTTTTATTTATTTCAAAGAAAGAAGTGAAAGACAGAACAGTAGAAACTGTTAAACACGGTGTGTAGGTGGGAAGCCCTGAAAAAGGTATGTTTATTGTGATGTACCTGACTCAGTAACACGAAAAACATCAATGATTTGTTTTTGTGTCTTGTGTGTGTGTGTGTGGTGTGTGCGTGCGTGCGTGCGTGCGTGCGCTGTGTGTGTGTCTGTCTGTGGGTGTTGTGGTGTATGTGTGTCTGTGTGAGTGCGTGTGCGCGTGTGTGCGTGTGTGTGCTAGGATACATGAGGGATTTTGGGTAGTTTGATTCATCAGGCTGACCCCCAGTCTTCATGGGGGGATTATCGGGTAGTTTGATTCATCAGGCCTGACCCCCAGTCTTCATGGGGGATATCGGGTAGTTTGATTCATCAGGCTGACCCCAGTCTTCATGGGGGTATATCGGTAGTTTGATTCATTGGGTTTAGGTAAACTGTCTGGGATCTGGAAGATCCATTGAAGGGTTTAGGTAAACTGGGACTGGAAGAATCATTGAAGGGTTTAGGTAAACTGGATTGGAAGAATCTATTGAAGGGTTTAGGTAAACTGGGACCTGGAAGAATTATTGAAGGTTTAGGTAAACTGGGACTGGAAGAATCCATTGAAGGGTTTAGGTGAACTGTCTGGGAGGTATGAGTATTATGTAGATGAAAGTGCATAATTGGTGCACATTAATGTCGTAAATAGCAAAGATTTGAGTTTAAGTATAGAGTTAGGAAGCAAGCCTGATGAACCAAACCTAATCGTGTCTGATGACACCACAGATTTCTAACTTTGCTGCAGACAATTTTAATATAATGCTTTCAGGATAACGTTTTCAATCGATAGAAACTCAATGGGGAATCTAGTGGATGGGATTTGTTCCATTTCATTTCAACCAGCAATTGAGATTCTCACTCTTTTTTTTTATTCTTACCATGTGATATAATAAGTAGCATTTTTTGTACACTTTAAAGATCAATTTGTTTATCTGTCAGCCATTTTCAGAAACTGTGGCCATACCTGAGTTGGTTTCATTAATTAGTGAATGCAAGATTTTTGCGTGATAAAATCTAATTGGTATCATCAGCAAAGAGAAAGGGAAGTGCAGTAGAAGACCCAGCAAGTTAAGGTTTATTGATATCAGATGTTGGTAGCAAAACCGGGCAGTAAGGTTATTGGACATAGATTAGTCATGGTAGATAACGGAGTCCAGGTTTATTGATATAGATTAGATATGGTAGAAGACGCGCAGTAAGGTTTATTGATATAAGATTGAGTTTGTCGATAGACCCAGCAGTAAAGGTTTTGACATAGATTAGTATGGTAGATAAACCCGCAGTCAGGTTATTGATATGATCAGTATGGTAGAAGACCCAGCAGTAAGGTCATATTATATTAGATGTAGTATGGTAGATAGACCGCAGCAGAAAGGGTTTATTGATATTAGATTAGTATGGAGAAACCCAGCAGTAAGGTCATTGATATAGATTAGTTATGGTAGAAGACCCAGCAGTCAGGTTATTGATATAGATTAGTATGGTAGAAGACCCAGCAGTAAGGTTTATTGATATAGAATTAGTATGGTAGAAGACCAGCAGCAGGTTATTGATATAGATTGAAGTTATGGTAGAAGACCCGCAGTAAGGTTATTGATATAGATTACTGTGGTAGAAGACCCAGCAGTCAGGTTATTGATATAAAGATTTAGTGTGGTAGTAGTCCAGCAGTAAGGTTCATTGATATAGATTAGTATGGTAGAACACCCAGCAGTAAGGTATTTGATATTAGATTAAGTGATGGTAGAAGACCAGCAGTAAAGGTTATTGATATAGATTAGTATGGTAGATAAGACCCAGCAGTAAGGTTATTGATATAGATTAGGTATGGTAGAAGACCAGCAGTCAGGTTATTGATATAGGATTAGTATGGTAGGAACCAGCAGTAATGTTATCTGATATAGATTAGTAATGGTAGAAGAACCAGTAGTACGGTTTTGATATGTTTGTATGGTAGGAAGACCAGCAGTCCAGGTTATTGATATAGATTAGTATGGTAGAAGACCCAGCAGTAAGGTTATTGATATAGATTAGTATGGTAGTAGACCAGCAGTAAGGTTATTGATATAGATTAGTATGGTCGTAGACCCCAGTGCCACACCCAAGTAAGGTTATTGTATAGATTAGTATGGTATGGTAGAAGACAGCAGTAAGGTTATTGATATAGGATTAGTATGGTAGTAACCCAGCAGTCAGGTTATTGATATGGATTAGTATGGTAGCAGACCAGCAGTAAGGTTTATTGATATAGATTAGTTATGGTAGCAAGACCCAGCAGTAATGTTATTGATATATGATTAGTATTGGTAGTAAGACGCCCGTCAGTCAGGTTATTGATATAGATTAGTATGGTAGAAGACCAGCAGTAAGGTTAATTGATAATAGATTAGTATGGTAGAAGACCAGCAGTAGGTTATTGACATAGATGAGTATGGTGAGTCAGACTCCAGCAGTAAGTTCCGTTATTTGATATAGATTAGGTGATGTAGTAGAAACCCAGCAAGTCAGAGTTATTGATATCGATTAGTATGTAGAAGACAACACGCAGTCAGGTTATTCGATCATAGTATGTAGTATGGTAGTAGACTCCAGCAGTAGGTATTGATATAGATTAGATGGTAGAACACCACAGTCAGGTTATTGATATGATTGTATGGTAGAAGACGCCAGCAGTCAGGTATTGATATAGATTAAGTATGTAGAAAGAACCAGACACGTCAGGTTATTAATATACGATTGAGGAATAACAACGTCCAGTTGTTTGGCCCTGGTAGATGCAAGCCATTGTATAAACTAATTGTCTCTCTCATAAACATAACTATTAACCAATGACGTGTTTTGATCGTGAAAAAACGTAATAATGCAATAAGAAGTAGTTTTTTTAATCATTTTTTTTTTATATGATTAACCGTTAAAACGCTTTGGATAAATCTAAAAGGTGGCCTAAGAGTGTATCATATATTGTAAGGGCTGTAAAGATTTTATCTACAAGTTGGCAAAGAGACATACTGTGGGAGTAAGTGTTTTGTGGAAACCATATTGGTGCTCATATAGGAATACCGTGTTGAATTTAAATTTTTAACATATCTCTACACACCAACTTTAGAAAAACATGGTAGATATAGATATTGGGGCGAGTTTATAAGGATCTTGGATCCCAGATTTACAGAGGGATAACTTTGACAATTTTCTAATCTTTAGGAACAATACAGTTTTGCATAGATTTGTGTAAGATATAATTAGAGGTTCGTGATCGAGAGGACAGATGCTTCACCAGCATACACAATGCTCATCACGACTGCGCTGATATCTCTAAATGACCTCCATTACCTCCAACCGCTTCATCTCCATCCCCTCCAATTACCTCCACCCCTCCATTTCCGTCACACACCAGGAAGGATCAAACTGAGCAAGAAGGAATGTCCTTTAGTAATATCAAGCAGGATTCTTCTCGTCACGTTGTACTCTCATTTCTTAAACAGAGAGGAAACCCACATTTACAAAAGGCTATTAAAATTGACATGCGGATAGCAGCAGCTGATCACTACTAGGTCTTATTTCAACAACAATTGACATGAAACTCAAGACATCACGACGCATCACTGACATATAGTTTATTTAGCAACAAGAATTGAGCATGTAACTCAGCACTAGTCTATCGCAACTCAGACATAGTGGACTAGCCATAGATCATATAGGTCTCTATTTCCAACAAGACATTGAGATGGAACAATACCATCACGACCATCACTATAGGCTTCCTACTATCTCTCAAAACAAGACATTGAGAGACTAAGAATAACATCAGGATACTATAGGTTTATTTCCAACAAGACATTGAGATGGAATAACATCAGGATCACTATAGTCTTATTTCCAACAAGACATTGAATGGAATAACATAAGGATCACTATAGGTTTTATTTCCAACAAGACATGAGATGGAATACATCAGGATCACTAAGGTCTTATTCAACAAGACATTGAGAGAAATGGAAACATCAGGATCACTATAGGTCTTATTTCCAACAAGACATTGAGATGAATAACATCAGGATCATACTAATATCTATTTCCACCAAGACATTAGAAATGAAAATAACATCAGGATCACTATAGGTCTTATTTCCAACAAGACATTGAAATCGGAATAACATCAGTTCACTATAGGTTTTATTTCCAACAAGACATTGAGATGGAATAACATCAGGATACTATAGTCTTATTTCCAAAGACATTTGGACATTAGAGATCAAGATATATGAGTTTATTTCCAACAAGACAATATGGAAGATGGAATAACATCAGAATTCCTATAGGTCTTTTATTTCCAACAAGACATTGAGAATGAATAAATCAGGATCACTATAGGTTTATTTCCAACAAGACATTGAGGTGAAAATAGCATCAGGATCACTATAGGTTTATTCTCAACAGACATTGAGATAGAATAACATCAGAGATCACTATAGGTCTATTTACAACAAGACATTGACATGAAATATGCTCAGGATCATATACCAGGAGTTCTCTCAACTCTTCCAACGAATCTCCGCACTGGACCACCCTCCTACAACTTCCAGGACATCATATAACGGTCTTATTTCCAACAAGACATTGAGATGAAATAACATCAGGATCACTATAGGTCTTATTTCCAACAAGATATTGAGATCTATAGTTGTAGATGCTTTTTTCTTAGTCAACAGTTGATTGATGATTTTCCAAGTTGACTTTATATTATTTAAGGATTCTTGGAATTTGTTTGTAAAATATACTTTTGTGGATTGTTCTTATACTTTTGGTAATTTGCAGAGTTCAAGGGAGAGGGATTTGTGAGAAACTTTTTATACAATTTGTTTTTTAAAGTGAGGTTTCCAGAACCTTCTGCTGCTCTTACATGGTTTAACTAMGGGAAAGCAGTGGTGAAATACAGAACCCGTCTGCTGCTCTCTTACATGGTTTAACTAAGGGAAAGCAGTGGTGAAATACAGAACCCGTCTGCTGCTCTCTTACATGGTTTAACCAAGGGAAAGCAGTGGTGAAATACAGAACCTTCTGCTGCTCTCTTACATGGTTTAACTAAGGGAAAGCANCCTTCTGCTGCTCTCTTACATGGTTTAACTAAGGGAAAGCAGTGGTGAAATACAGATCCTTCTGCTGCTCTTACATGGTTTAACTAATGGAAAGCAGTGGTGAAATACAGAACCTTCTGCTGCTCTCTTACATGGTTTAACTAAGGGAAAGCAGTGGTGAAATACAGCATTGAAAGATGTGAGAAAACTCTGGTAAGCAGACTCCACATCGGCCTGATCATAAACAATTCACCATGAAATATCAATCGACATTTTACAGCGCTCACAATTACTTATTTAATGCTGCTAATCATCCCGTCTATTCATTTCCAGCTGCCAAAGAGAAGTGGGAAATTGGAAAGAGATCACTATAAAGTATACCTGTATTAGCCACATTATTAATATAATTAGTAAAAATATGACCAACAAGGGTGGCAGGTGAACTGGTCAGTCTTGTGGGATTATAGGTCAGGGGACACAGATAGATGATGGATAAAGTATTTAAAACATCAGATGTCAGTGAGATGTTCTCACTTTCAAATACATTTATGCTGTAATCACCCAATATAAAACACATKTTATCTTCATTATTAATCAAGTCCAAGGTTAATGCAAGGATATCAATGAAAATACCCATGTCAGCATCGGGTGGCCGATAGATGCATCCAATTACCACTTTTTTTTACCACCAACAAATGAACAGGAGGGAATTTCTATGAAAAGATTTAACATCAATGTTATCAAGCGTAAGTGCGAGGTCCTCTCTCACAGAGAATTGAAAACATTTATGAACAAAAATGGACCCTCGTCCTCCCACTCTTGAGGTTCTCCAGTGGTGAGCAGCATTATAAGGAGACATGTTAAAGCATGATTGTCTCTTCAGTCAACCAGGTTTCTGAAAGGGCAACAATGGAACATTCATAACTGAGACAAGACAGATATTAAAGGTGGTCATGATTTTTAGGAAGACTGTGAACATCCAAATGAAAGGTAGAAAATAAGCTCGTCTTGGAATTAGATACACTGCTGTACAGGCTGTTAATCTGTTTCACATTATAGTAATCACAAGTGATAGATTTTTTAAATCTAGATCAACACAATGATTATATTTATAATTGGCTTCATTAATATCTAATGGGTTAAAGACCATGTTATCAGGGTTGATATCTTGCCCAACTTAAAGAGATACACAGTCTGAGAGTGGAACAGAAACAAGTGTATGCCTCACATGTCCAATACAACCATACATTGGTGTTAGTTTCATCAGTAGGGGTGCACTTCCTGTGGACTGCACATTGACACAGTCCACCTAACACCACTGAAGACAGTTAGCAATGTGTGGTAACGGTCATGAGGTGAAACACAGAAACACACTTCTTCAATTGGCAGCAGTTCCTTTCTTTTTGATGGAGATTTGAGTTCCCTTCAGGCACTTGGCTCTCCTGAGAATCATCTTTGAACCAGTTTCATCACTATAGATCTTTATTTTATTTATTTAACGAGGCAAGTCAGTTAAGATCAAATTCTTATTTACAATGACGACCTACCAAAAGGCCTCCGCAGGGACGGGGGCCGGGATTCTAAATAACAATGTAGGACAAAACACACATCACAAGAGAGAACTAAATCTTTCCGTCGGGGAAGAAAAACCCATTTCTATGCGCCCTCTAACATTTCGATGAGTTTAGCGTCTAGTTTGAGTTGTTCTGCCAGGAGTTTCTTGGCCTTGAGTTCTGTGTCATACCAAGTTTCAGTMTTTATGTCCTCAATTCCATCCATTAAAATGTTATTGTACCTCGAGTGGTTTTCGAGGTAGTCTCCTTTGGAAGAGTGCTTGTCAAGTGTTGTTTGGAAAATTGTGAAATCCTCAGACATGGTTTTGAATGCAGTCAACTCTAACCCTACATATCTATAACTCTAACCTACATACAGYGCATTTGGAAAGTATTCAGACCCCTTGACTTTTTCCACATTTTGTTACGTTACTGCCTTATTCTAAAATGGATTACATAAATAACAATCCTCAGCAATATACAAACAATACCCCATAATGACATCACAATACCCCATAATGACATCACAATACCCCATAATGACATCACAATACCCCATAATGACGAAGTGAAAACATTTTTATTTTTATAAAAAATAAAAACAGAAGTACCTTATTTACATAATTATTCAGACCCTTTGCTATGAGACTCGAAATTGAGCTCAGGTGCACCATGTTTCCATTGATCATCCTTGAGATGATTCTACAACTTGATTAGAGTCCACCTGCGGTAAATTCAATTGATTGGACATGATTTGGAAAGGCACACACCTGTATTTATAAGGTCCCACAGTTGACAGTGCATGTCAGATTTTAAACCAAGCCATTAGGTTGAAGGAATTGTCCATAGAGCTACGAGATGATTGTGTTGAGACAGAGAGGTGGGGAAGGGTAACAAAACATTCTGCAGCATTGAMGGTCCCCAAGAACACAGTGGCCTCCATCATTCTTAAATGGAAGTTTGGAACCACCAAGACTCTTCCTAGAGCTGGCCGCCCGGCCAAACTGAGCAATCGGGGGAGAAGGGCCTTCGTCAGGGAGGTGACCAATAACCCGATGCTCACTCTGACAGAGCTCCAGAGTTCCTCTGTGGAGGTGGGAGAATCTTCCAGAAGGACAACCATCTCTGCAGCACTCCACCAATCAGATCAGGCTCTTTATAGTAGAGTGGCCGATGGAAGCCACTCCTCAGTAAAAGGCACATGACGGCCCGCTTGGAGTTTGCCAAAAGGCACCTAAAGGACACGGACCACGAGAAACACGATGTTCTGGTCTGATGAAACCAAGATTGAACTCTTTGACCTGAATGCCAAGCGTCACGTCTGGAGGAAACAAGGCACCATCCCTATGGTGAGCATGGTGGTGGCAGCATCATGCTGTGGGATGTTTTTCAGCTGCAGGGACTGGGAGCCTAGTCAGGATCGAGGGAAAGATGAACGGAGCAAAGTAGAGAGAGATCCTTGATGAAAACTGCTCCAGAGCGCTCAGGACCTCAGACTGGGTGAAGGATCACCTCCAACAGGACAACGACCCTAAGCACAACAGCCAAGACAACGCAGGAGTGGCTTCGGTACAAGTCTCTGAATGGCCTTGGGTGGCCCAGCCAGAATCCGGACTTGAACCCGATCGAACATCTCTGGAGAGACCTGAAGATATCTATGCAGCAACGCTCCCCATCCAACCTGACAGAGCTTGAGAGGTCTGCAGAGAAGAATGGGAGAAACTCTCCAAATAAAGGAGTGCCAAACGTGTAGCGTCATACCCAAGAAGACTCAAGGCTGTAATCGCTGTCAAAGGTGCTTCAACAAAGTACTGAGTAAGGGTCTGAATACTTATGTAAATGTGATATTTCCATACATACAGTTCCACATATCAGCCCTGTCGTCCCTAGAACATATCAGCCCTGTCGGTCCCTAGAAATATCAGCCCTGTCGGTCCCTAGAACATATCAGCCCTGTCGGTCCCTAGAACATATCAACCCTGTCGGTCCCTAGAACATATCAGCCCTGTCGGTCCCTAGAACATATCAGCCTGTCGTCCCTAGAACATATCAGCCCTGTCGTCCTAGAACATATCAGCCCTGTCGTCCTAGAACAATATCAGCCCTGTCGGTCCCTAGAACATATCAGCCCTGTCGGTCCCTAGAAATATCAGCCCTGTCGGTCCCTAGAACATATCAGCCCTGTCGGTCCTAGAACATATCAACCCTGTCGGTCCCTAGAACATATCAGCCCTGTCGGTCCCAGAACATATCAACCCTGTCGGTCCCTAGAACTATCAGCCCTGTCGGTCCCTAGAACATATCAGCCCTGTCGGTCCCTAGAACATATCAGCCCTGTCGGTCCTAGAACATACAGCCCTGTCGGTCCCTAGACATATCAGCCCTGTCGGTCCCAGAACATATCGCCCTGTCGGTCCCTAGAACATATCGGCCCTGTCGGTCCCTAGACATATCAACCCTGTCGGTCCCTAGAACATATCAACCCTGTCGGTCCCCAGAACATATCAGCCCTGTCGGTCCCTAGAACATATCAGCCCTGTCGGTCCCTAGAACATATCAGCCTGTCGGTCCCTAGAACATATCAGCACATATCATATCAGAACATAAAGGCCCTGGTCTCCATGGAAACATCGTCTCCTCCTCTGGTTACCGTAGAAACACCATGGTGAGCAGACCTTAGAGACAAATAATAAGAGTTACACACACACACACACACACACACACACACACACACACACACAACACACACACACACAGAAGTCTTACCCAGTGCGTAGGCCGACACCAATTTCTGTGTGACAGTCACATGGGCATAGCTAGGACCAAGCTGTTGGGCTCAGAGTGGAGGGGGGCATTAAGAAAGCAACACACACCACACCCATCACCACCGACACTGCAAACTGGGACAGTCTCCGAACTAGAGGGGAGAGAGAGATGGTACATGTTGACTGAGATGTAACTGTTTCTTTAAGGAGAGAGATGATACATGTTGACTGAGATGTAACTGTTTCTTTAAGGGGAGAGTGATACATGTTGACTGAGATGTAACTGTTTCTTTAAGGAGAGAGATGATACATGTTGACTGAGATGTAACTGTTTCTTTAAGGAGAGAGAGATGATACATGTTGACTGAGATGTAACTGTTTCTTTAAGGAGAGATGATACTGTTGACTGAGCTGTAACTGTTTCTTTAAGGGGAGAGAGATGATACATGTTGACTGAGATGTAACTGTTTCTTTAAGGAGAGAGATGATACATGTTGACTGAGATGTAACTGTTTCTTTAAGGGGAGAGAGAGTGATACATGTTGACTGAGATGTAACTGTTTCTTTAAGGGGAGAGATGATACATGTTGACTGAGATGTACTGTTTCTTAGGAGAGATGATCATGTTGACTGAGATGTAACTGTTTCTTTAAGGGGAGAGAGATGATATCATGTTGACTGAGATGTAACTGTTTCTTTAAGGAGAGAGATGATACATGTTGACTGAGATGTAAACTGTTTCTTTAAGGAGAGAGATGATACATGTTGACTGAGATGTAACTGTTTCTTTAAGGGGAGGAGATGATACATGTTCACTGAGATGTAACTGTTTCTTTAAGGAGAGATGATACATGTTGACTGAGCTGTAACTGTTTCTTTAAGGGGAGAGAGATGATACATGTTGACTGAGATGTAACTGTTTCTTTAAGGAGAGAGATGATACATGTTGACTGAGATGTAACTGTTTCTTTAAGGGGAGAGAGATGATACATGTTGACTGAGATGTAACTGTTTCTTTAAGGGGAGAGAGATGATACATGTTGACTGAGATGTAACTGTTTCTTTAAGGAGAGATGATACATGTTGATGGAGTAACTGTTTCTTTAAGGGGCGAGAGATGATACATGTTGACTTTGAGATGTAATGTTCTTAAGGAGAAGAGATGATACAATGTTGACTGAGATGTAACTGTTTCCTTTAAGGGGAGAGATGAATACATTTGACTGAGCTGTTAACTGGTTTTCTTTAAGGAGAGAGACTGATACATGTTGACTGAGCTGTAACTGTTTCTTTAAGGGGAGAGAGCATGAATACATGTTGACTGAGATGTCTACTGTTTCCTTTAAGAGAGAGAATGATACATGTTTGACTGAGAATGTAACTGTTTTTTTAAGGGGAGCGACATGATACATGTTGACTGGACGCGTGTAATGTTTCTTTAAGGGGGAGAGATGAATAGCCTGTTGATGAGAATGTAACTGTTTCTTTAAGGAAAGATGTATACATGTTGACTGAGATGTACTGTTTCTTTAAGGAGAGAGATGATACATGTTGACTGAGCTGTACTGTTTCTTTAAGGGGTAGAGATGATACATGTTGACTGAGATGAACTGTTTCTTTAAGGAGAGAGATGAACATGTTGACTGAGTTGTAACTGTTTCTTTACTAACTGACTCACCTTTTCTGGGGCGCTGTGAAGCAAGGTACGAGGTTGAGGGAACAGGGTGAGGGAGGGAGGGAGGGAGGAGTCAGTGGGTCCTAGTGCTGGGGGGGTGGGTCCTCTCTCCCTCTGGTATGCGAGGGCTAACTAACTGACTCACCTTTCTGGGGCAATGTGAAGTAGGTGTCCGGGAGCGAGAGAGGGCGGGAGGAGTCCTCGAGGGGCAGTGGGTCGGTTCTGGCAAGTGGCCTCTCTCCTGAGCTCAGTCCACACCTCCGCGATTCGCCCCTGCTCTCCCCCGACACTCCAGGCCGGAACGATCTCTCCTTCCCCAGTGCGGGGGGACACATCTTGTGACGCACCACTCTGTGAGGAGAAAAGAGGAGTCAGGTCAGAGGACAGGAAGTCTCAGGTTGTGTCACAACATGGCACCCTATTTCAACAGTACTGCACTATAAAGGCCCTGGTCAACCAGTATGCACTATATAAGGCCCTGGTCAACAGTCATGCACTATAAATGCCTGGTCAACAGTCACTGCACTATAAAGGCCGCTGGTCACAGAGTACTGCACTATCAAAAGGCCCTGGTCCACAGTATGCACTATAAAGTCCCTGGTCAACAGTACTGCCTATAAAGGCCTGGTCAACAGTAACTTGCATTATAAAGGACCTGGTCAAGCAGTACTGCACTAATCAAGGCCCTGGTCAACCGTACTGCACTATAAAGGCCCTGGTCAACAGTAACTGCACTATAAAGGCCCTTGGTCAACCAGTACTGCACTATAAAGGCCCACTGTCAACAGTACTGCAGCTATATGGGCCCGGTCACCAGTACTGCATATAAGGCCCTGGTCAACAGTACTTGCACTCTAAAGGCCTGGTACAGTACTGCACCTATAAAGGCCC
>NW_019943825.1:0-5127 GCF_002910315.2 Salvelinus sp. IW2-2015
AGGCAGTGGCTCGGGTGGTTGTTGTCCTTGATGATCTTTTTGGCCTTCCTGTGACAACAGGTGCTATAGGTGTCCTGGAGGGCAGGTAGTTTGACCCCGGTGATGCGTTGTGCAGGCCGCACCGGCCTCTGGAGAGCTTTGCGTTTGAGGGCAGGGCAGTTGCCGTACCAGGYGGTGATACAGCCCGATAGGATACTCTTAATTGTGCCTCTGTAAAAGTTTGTCAGGGTTTTAGGTGACAAACCAAATTTCTTCAGCCTCCTAAGGATGAAGAGGCGCTCTTGTGCCTTCTTCACCACACTGTCTGTGTGGTTGGACCATTTCAGTTTGTCTGTGATGTGTACGCCGAGGAACTTAAAACTTTCCACCTTCTCCACTACTGTCCCTTCGATGTGAATAGGGGGGTGCTCCCTCTGCTGTTTCCTGAAGTCCACGATCATCTCCTTGTCACAACTTCCGCCAAAGTCGGTCCCTCTTCTTGTTCCGGCGGCGGTCGACGTCACCGGCCTTCTAGCCATCGCTGATCCACTTTTCATTTTCCATTTGTTTTATCTTTGTTTTACACACCTGGTTTCAATTCCCCAATTACATTATTTAACCCTATGTTTTCCCCATGGTTTTTGTGAGTGATTGTTTTTGTAAGTTCAGTCCGATGTTTGTGGGCTTGGTATTACTTCATGTATTTGGAAATTTTGAGTAAAGTTCCTTGTGTTACTCATCTCTGCTGTCCTGCGCCTGACTCCTCTGCACCAGTTACACCCAGAACCTTACACTCCTTTGTATTGTTGACGTTGAGTGAGAGGTTGTTTTCCTGACACCACACTCCGAGTGCCGTCACCTCCTCCCTGTGTCGTCTGCAAACTTGATGATTGAGTTGGAGGCATGCATGGCCACGCAGTCATGGGTGAACAGGGAGTAAAGGAGGGGGCTGAGCACGCATCCTTGTGGGGCCAAAGTGTTGAGGGTCAGCGAAGTGGAGATGTTCTTTCCTACCTTCACCACCTGGGGATGGCCCGTCTGGAAAGTCCAGGACCCAATTGCACAGGGTCGGGTTGAGACCCAGGGCCTCAAGTCTAATGATGAGCTAGGAGGGTACTATGGTGTTGAATGCTGAGCTGTAATCAATGAATAGTATTCTTACATAGGTATTCCTCTTGTCCAGATGGAATAGGGCAGTGTGCAGTGTGATGGCAATTGCATCGTCTGTGGACCTGTTGGGGCGGTATGCAAACTGAAGTGAGTCTAAGGTGACAGGTAAGGTGGAGATGATATGATCCTTGACTAGTCTCTCAAAGCACTTCATGATGACAGAAGTGAGTGCTACGGGGCGATAGCCATTTAGTTCAGTTATCTTTGCCTTCTTGGGTACAGGAACAATGGTGGTCATCTTGAAGCATGTGGGGACAGCAGACTGGTATAGGGAGCGATTGAATATGTCGGTGTTGTGACGTGGCGGGTTTTCTTTTTGTAGTCCGTAATTGCCTGTAGACCCTGCCACATACGTCTTGTGTCTGAGCCGCTGAATTTCGACTCCACTTTGTCCCAATACTGACATTGCGCTTGTTTGATTGCCTTGTGGAGGGAATAACTACACTTTAAATGGTTAAATGCGGTGGTTCGTGCTTACAGTTTTGCGCGAATGCCGCCATCCATCCACGGTTTCTGGTTAGGGTAGGTTTTAATAGTTACAGTGGGTACAACATCTCCAATGCCCTTCCTTATCAACTCAAGATGGAGTCGTGGTCAGATTTGCCGAAGGGAGGGCGAGGGAGGGCCTTGTATGCATCGCAGAAGTTAGAGTAGCAGTGGTCCAGTGTATTGCCCGCGCGAGTGCTGCATTCAATATGCTGATAGAATTTAGGTAGCCTTGTTCTCAAATTTGCTTTGTTAAAATCCCCAGCTACAATAAATGCAGCTTCAGGATATATGGTTTCCAGTTTACATAGAGTCCAGTGAAGTTCSTTGAGGGCCGTCGTGGTATCTGCTTGAGGGGGTATATACACAGCTGTGATGATAACTGACGAGAATTATCTTGGGAGATAATATGGTTGTCATTTGATTGTAAGGAATTCTAGGTCAGGTGAASAGAAGGACTTGAGTTCCTTTATGTTATGATTACACCATGAGTTGTTAATCATGAAGCATACACCCMTGCCCTTCTTCTTCCCAGAGAGATGTTTATTTCTTTKGGYGCAACGCATGAAGAAACCCGGTGGCTGYACCGACATATCCCGAGAGAGCCATGTTTCTGTGAAACATAGAATGTTACAATCTCTGATGTCTCTCTGGATGGCAACCATTGCCCTAWTTTYRTCCACCTTGTTGTCTAGAGACTGGACATTGGCGAGTAGTATACTAGGAAGTGGTGGGTGTTGTGCACGCCTTCGAAGTCTGACCAGGAGGCCGCTCCGTCTACCTCTTCTGCTGCRATGTTGTTTTGGGTCGACCTTAGATCCAATGTCCTGGGTGGTGGTCCGAACAAAGGATGTTGGTAAGTTGACGTCGCTCTTATATTCAATAGTTCTTCCCGGCTGTATGTAATAACACTTAAGATTTTCTGGGATAACAATGTAAGGAATAATACATAAAACATTTAAAAATACTGCATAKTTTCCTAAGGACTCGAAGCGAGGCGACCATCTCTGTCGGCACCATCTTAACAGCATATACAGTGCATTCGGAAAGTATACACTTTTTCCATATTTTGTTACGTTACAGCCTTAATCTAAAATGGGTTAAAACTAAAATGTCCTCAACAATCTACACACAATACCCCATAATGACAAAGCAAAAACAGGTTTTTAGAACTTTTTGCAAATGTATAAAAATACAAAACTTAAATATTTACACCTTCGGCAGCAATTACAGCCTCAAGTCTTCTTGGGTATGATGCTACAAGCTTGGCACACCTGTATTAGGGGAGTTTCTCCCATTCTTCTCTGCAKATCCTCTAAAGCTCTGTCAGGTTGGATGGRGACCGTCACTGCACAGCTATTTTCAGGTGTCTCCAGAGATGTTCGATCGGGTTCAAGTCCGGGCTCTGGCTGGGCCACTCAAGGACATTCAAAGACTTTCCGAAGCCAATCCTGCGTTCTCTTGGCTGTGGCTTAGGGTCATTGTCCTGTTGGAAAGTGAACCTTCACCCGTCTGAGGTCCTAAATGCTCTGGAGCAGGTTTTCATCAAGGATCTCCTTGTACTTTGCCCCATTCATCTTTCCCTCGATCCAGACTAGTCTCCCTGCCATTGAAAAACATCCCCACATGAAGCATGCGGTGAAGCATGCTGTCACCACCATGCTTCACTGCAGAGTGGAGTGGTGCCAGGTTTCCTCCAGACGTGATGCTTGGCATTCAGGCCAAAGAGTTCAATCTTGGTTTCATCAGACCAGAGAAATCTGGTTTCTCATGGTCTGAGAGTCTTTAGGTGCCTTTTGGCAAACTCCAAGTGGGATTTCATGTGCCTTTAACCGAGGAGTGGCCTCCGTCTGGCCACTTTACCATAAAGGCCTGTTTGGTGGAGTGCTGCAGAGATGGTTGTCCTTCTGGAAGTTTCTCCCATTTTACAGAGGAACTCTAGAGCTCTGTCGAGTGACCATAGGTTCTTGGTCACTCCCTGACCAAGGCCCTTCTCCCCGATTGCTCATTTTGGCTGGGCGGCCATCTCTAGGAAGAGTCTTGGTGGTTCCAAACTTCTTCCATTTAAGAATGATGGAGGCCACTGTGTTCTTGGGGACTTTCAATGTTGCAACATTTTTTTTGTACCGTTCCCCAGATCTGTGCCTCGACACAATTCTCTCTCAGAGCTCTATGGACAATTCACATGCATCATTGTCAACTGTGGGACCTTACTACAGTAGACAGGTGTGTGCCTTTCCAAATCATGTCCATCATTTGAATGTACCACGGGTGGACTCCAATGAAGTTGTAGAAAATCTCAAGGATAATCAATGGAAACAGGATGCATCTGAGCTCAATTTCAAGTCTCATAGCAAAGAGTCTGAATACTTATGTAAATAAGGTATCTCTGTTTTATTTTTTATACATTTGCAAAACAATCTAAAAACCTGTTTTCGTTTGATTAGGATTTTGATGAGGATTTTTATTTATTTAATCCATTTTAGAATAAGTCAACATGTAACTAAATGTGGAAAAAGCAAGGGGTCTGAATACTTTCTGAATGCACATCTTTGCTGTCCAATGTTTTTTGTTTAACTAGGCAAGTCAGTTAAGAACAAATTCTTATTTACAATGACGGCCTAGGAACAGTGGGTTAACTGCCTTGTTCAGCTCTGGGATTTGATTTAGCAACCTTTCTGTTACTAGCCCAACGTTCTAACCACTAGGTTACTTGCCGCCCCAATTTGCATTTGAATATTGTTGATTGCATAATTTCAGTCAAATATATATATAATATATATAGTATATTCAATGAAAAATACCAAAGAAAAGGCTTAAGTTGGTCAATTATTATTAGTGTTGCAATGACTAACCCGTCAAAGTTAGTTAAAATATCTCAACCCCAGCTCCAGGCCCAATCAGAATTGATACCATTTAGGCTTCCTTTAGTTTCAACCTCTGCTGCTTGGTTTCACCTAGATTTTACTGATGCTTGAGCTGCCTAAATTATCATTGGCTTAACGACGTTATACAAAATATTATATCTTGGTCGAACTATATTCAGAGTTTCTCAACCCAGAGATGCAACATCACAGACTTCGGGAACTCTTTGGGAGCAAACTAAGTAGACCAGGCGGGATTTGGCGTTTGAGAAGTCAATTAGAGAAGTGAACATTTCTTCCTTAGTTGTGAGTTTTCTCAAAATCTAAAGGCTCAACCTATATTCGAGACAATTTATTAAGTTTTTGAACATGTTATTGTCTATCTTCGCTAAAGTGACAAACTGAAACGTTGTTTATTTTCGTGAAAAACGACTTTATATTGAAGGAGGGCTTGAGTGACGGCCTGCACGTGCGCAGTTAGGCGAGACAGCCGATGAGTCTTTCTGCGCATGAGCTTTAACTAGCAACCGTTGCTAGTTATCTCCTACAAATAGATCGGGGATTTCTATTGGATAAGCAGTTTTAGCGCATCTTCATACTGTACTACTGTGTTTGCCATATTTTCAAC
>NW_019943825.1:6857-10012 GCF_002910315.2 Salvelinus sp. IW2-2015
CATCCCTTCATACTGCTAGCTACTGTATTTGCCATATTTTCACGTCATTAGTTCAGGACACCCAAAGACGGAAACATTGGGAGAGACAACAAACACATGGCTAGTTGACAGACCAACGTTGACATGAAGGGTTTTATCCTCATGTTCCTGGGAATAGTGCACCTTCATGAAGCATTTGGTGGTAAGTATAAAGTTGTATGTATTGGAGCTTTAGGAAGATATGTATTTTTTTCCGTAGCTAGACTATTTAACTTGAGTTATTATAAGGCCTAATAGGCCTATGCATTTACTTGTCGTCACATTAGGCTTTTACAAACGTTTCTTCCGAAATCAGTAACGGATAAAGTAGTAGCCCTTATGCACATTCCATGATCGAACGTTCTAAACACGCTTCCTACGGGCGTATAAAGTAGTAGCCCTTATGCACATTCCATGATCGAACGTTCTAAACACGCTTCCTACCGGCGTATAAAGTAGTAGCCCTTATGCACATTCCATGATCGAACGTTCTAAACACGCTTCCTACCGGCGTATCCTATAGAACGGAAGTCAGTCTAGTTGTTATCGACGATATAACGTTAACGTTACTACCACTGTCGCAGTTTTTAACTAGGTGTCTTCAGGACTTGCCTCCTATTAATGATGTACATCGAATTGTTAAATCAGCCTCTGAGACTCCAACTAGCAAGAATGAAAAGGGTTTCAAGATGTGTATATAGGAAGCTACATATACAACTATGAAGGTGAGTACCAAGTCAGTGACAGATTATAACGTTAGCTAGCTACAATCATATTAGCTAGATCATTTAACTATTAACTGTAGCTAGCTAGTTACTTCGTAAAATGATTGTAACGTTGACAGAATCTACCTGAGAATGTGTGATTTTCGTTAGTTTGGCAAGTTATGCTTGCTAGCTAGCTATATTTGCTAGCTACAAATAATTGTTATTAATGTCTTCTACACAGTATCTAACAAAGATACATTGACAGGGGAGATCACCGTGAGGGCTGCCTGTCACAGGTCCATGAGGAAGAGTGAAAAGCCACACAGCATGAGAGTAGGGAAAGGTTATAGATAGCTACTAGGGACCTTGTTAAACATCTCCTGTGGGCACTGTCATCATGGTCAAAATGTGTTGGAGACAGTGTCAACGTTTAATCTTATCAGTAGATAGATATTACGGATGGGTCCCAATCTCAATTTGAAATTGCCCACATAACATGTTATTTGGTAAAGATATGTTGATGCAGTGTTTGGTAATTGTGTTACTGACACTCCGCGTCTCAGAAACGTATGCCAACTTTTCTCCACTTACTGCTCTTGTGACAACAATGGAAATGTAAGCTGACGTGCCCCTGGTTGAGTCCGCCTTTGGGCCAGTGCAAGCTGGCAGTGTGCTGTCCTATCAACTTCCACAGCCAAGGACCYGTGAAATTGTGAAGATTGCCGATGCCCCTCCACCAATACTTCCATTAGATGGCTTCAGTCTTCCCAGTGTGCTTACGTCCTTAGCCATCAGGAGCAGTTCCACGTCAAGGCATTAGAGACAACCTACGAGATGTCACACAAAGTTGAGGTTGCTACAAGGGAGCAGAGCAGCAGCCTGGAATGGCATCARCTMAGGAAAATGAGAATAAYATCCTCTCGTTTCCGAGAGGTTTGCCATGTYCGGGGAGAGACCTCAGCTGACCACCTAGCTGAGCGGWTGTTCAAGGGATCTGGTATGCAGACMATGRAGATGWWGAGGGGGCTASCCATGRAGCCAGTGGCTGTACAGGAGTACTGCACACTGAAGAATGTTAACTTCTTTCTATGTGGCTTCGTAGTGCACCCAGATGCTCCGTGGTTAGGATCCTCTCCAGATGGCATCATATTTGATCCCAGTGTGAGACCACACTTTGGACTCTTAGATRTCAAGTGCCCAAATGTACCAAGTTATGTTGATRGCCCTTACCTGAAGATACAGAATGGAGAGCTGAAGTTRAAGAGATCTCATGCTTACTATTTTAAAGATGCACAATGCAGAAATTGCTCCGCCATTTCCTGGTTTCAAAAATTCTAATTGTTCACCTAATTTCTGTTTGCGGCAAAACAAGCAAGTAACGTTAGTGTARAGAATCATTGTACCATCTAAACCGCTGTGAAATATATTTTCTATAACCAAAAATATTGTTTTTTCATCTGTTTGAAGCTGGTGTACAGGCAAAATCGAAAGTCAATGATGCAAAAACTAACCTTGAGCTGTGAAGCATAGAAATAGCGCACATAGAACATATCTACCGTTTCTTAGGAGGCTTTCACACCACTATTGGGTGCGTTTAACAATTTTGTTTGGTACAAACCCAAGTTCGGACAGTGTTCACACCAAACACCGGACCGTGATTCGCTCAAAAAGGGTGGTCTCTGTCCTCTCCCAAGTGAGCCATGGCGCGGTTCATTACTAATGAGAACACAGCTCGGCTGAGGTCCGGACCAATCACAGGAAATAAACTACACATGGGCAGTTGAGAGGATAAACGCCTCTGAAATATGTGCTGACAATTATTTAAGAGTAGCTAGAGGACAGTCATACAAATTATGCTTTTGTTTCGTTTCCAATGGCCTAAGACATAATTCAATACCAATTTAACCTATTGCTATTATTAGAACACACTTTACCCGGGCTGCTGTATGGGACAGTTTGATATTATCATCAGATCATGATTAATTACCTGGTGTATCTTGCATGACAGAATGAACACATCAGTGCAAGCCTACTCCGTCTGGTACTAGCATCCCATCTACTGCTAGTGATAGTGAACCACCACATTATACACTGCACGCAGTCTGGACAAGCTCTCATAATGCTCAGTTGTTTTGTCGAGGGTTCATTTTTGGTGGGAGTACCAAATGTAAAATAAATAACTAGAGGGTGCAACATATAGCATGCATCTGATGTTTCATGATTGTTGTGATGTGGGACTACCTGCCAATTCTGTCCTTGGACTTGCTTTCAATGAGAATGACAGATCTAAAACACACATTTCTATGTGAGTTTCGTCAGGTCGCCAAAAAGTTATGTTGCAGCTTTAAATAACGTTGTTCTGATTTCAATATGATTTGTGCAAACTTTTCCCTCTGTGCATTATATGACAATGATGTCTGTTATTATGTC
>NW_019943825.1:10742-16304 GCF_002910315.2 Salvelinus sp. IW2-2015
TATGGTCTTGATTTTGTTTTTTGGCGATGTGAGAAATACGCACCAGAACTCTAATTCGAGGCAAAAATTGCTTGCGACTAGATTTCCTCTGCAAAACGTCAAAATCCTGAAGACTTCTTAAGAATATCTTGTAGACTTCTGACTTATTTTGAGGAAGTGTATACTGGCTCCGGGATCTCACAAACGACAAAAGTACTATAGCGGTTTTCTATCCTCATTTTTTACAAGCAAAGGTCTTTTTCAAAGTGGAGTATGCCGAGCCAACCGTCTCGTTCGTTCGCCTAGCTGAATTCGACTTTGAAGCATGCCACGCCTTTACAGCGACCCCGCATATATGTTGCATTATGCTTGAGCGGCCTGGCTGTGCAGACTAATTGTGATACAGCCCGGAATCGAACCAGGATCTGTAGTGACACCTTTAGCACTGAGATGCAGTGCCTTAGACCGCTGCGCCACTCAGGAGCCCGAGTGGTATAGTGTGTGTTTGAAACAAGAACACTTGTGCTCAGATGGACAAAGAAATTCAAAGTTATTTATGCTACGCTTCCAATTTGCTGTTTCCAATGTTTGCGAATGGCTTTGAATTACTCTGCAGTATTTTCAGGTATCAGAAAATTAATTGCAGCTTTCAACCTTTTCAGTGGCATGTTGTTGAGCATCTCAACTTATTTATACTTATCTGTACAAAATATAATTGTTTTAACTTGATTATGCACACTTGGGGCAACTGACATTCAGGAGAATGGATATTTACAAAATCTTAAGATAAAAAATATATTGTGTAGATCAAATATGACGGTCAGATAGATTGGAATAGTATAGAATGAATAGACCACACAATCTCCTATCTTCAAAATGCTGTTCCAGATACAGCCCTGTCATTAGTTGAAGAGATTCACTATAAACACAGCACTTTGATACAGCTATGAATTTGTTAGGATAATTAATATAGTAGGTTAGAATAAATTGTGTAAGGTTATGAAAACGCTAGGATAGGGTTAGGGAAAATGTTCTCCTAACCTGCTATGAAAAGTCACTTGTATCAAAGTGGCATGTTTTTAAGATGACCCATTAGTTGTGGGCAGTCAATTCGATGTTTCAGAAAAGTAGTCACTTCCTGAGATCTGTATTCAAATAGTTTAAAAAAGGTAGTTTCTTTATGAGATCGGTTTTCAAATAGTTTTTAAAAGTTGTCACTTTATGAGATTTGAATTCAAAAAGTTATAAAAAGTAGTAATTTTGGGGGGTCTGTATTCAAATAGTTGTAGTCACTTCCAAACAAACGATTTGTTCCCCTGAAAAAATAGTTACTTTCCATAAATGATAGTTAACTATAGTCCCAGATCTGGTGTGTGTGGGGACGGTGCTTGTAGGGGGAATGTAGTGTATGCTCGTGTGTGTCAGTGTAAGTGAGTATGTGCCTAGAGTCAGTGCAAATTAGGGTCAATGCAGATAGTCCATGTAACCATTTGATTAACTATATATATATATATATATCAGTCTGATGACTTAGGGATAGAAGCTGTCTTGGAGTAGGTTGGTCTGAGAGCCGATGCTCTGGTACCGCTTGACAGACGGTGGCAGAGAGAACACCCTGCTTGGGTGGCAGATGTCTTTGGCAATTTTTCATCCGTTCTTCTGACACTGCTTGATATAGAGGTCCTGGATGGCAGGGAGCTCGACCCCAGTGATCTACTGATGACCAGCCTTTTAAAGCACTTCATGATTACAGATGTGAGTGCTACGGGACAGTAGTCATTTAGGCAGGTTACCTTGAAGTTCTTGGGTACAGGCACAATGGTGGTCAGCTTAAAATGTTGATTACAGGCTGGGACAAGGAGAGGTTGAAAATGTCAGTGAAGACACTTGCCAGCTGGCCTGCGCATGCTCTGAGAATGTACCTTTGTATTCCGTCTGGCCTAGCGGCCTTGCAAGTGTAAACCTGTTTAAAAGTCTTACTCACATCGGCCTATAGCTTGCTCAATAACAACACTGGGGTGCTACTGACATTCAGAAAAGAGGCTAAACAGTCAATTCTGCCACCTTTGAGAAACAGAATTGACCATTTACTTTCCTCTCTGAATATGATGTCAGCATCACCCCAGAGGACTGTAAACAATGACAGGTTTTGCAKTGTTATTCCTACAGAAATCAAGAAAATATTTTTATTTTTTTATTTTTCTCCCCTTAATTAAATATAATCAACTAATAGACTGTCATAAAAGTCTGTTTTGATGTCATATTACCTTTAGCTGAGTGAACTGAATCAAATAGTATAAACCACTTGGTAGTTCCTATCAGGATGATGGGCGTCTTATTATCAATGTACTTACATTATTTATCAGACACTCTTATCTAGAGCGACTTACAGCAGCAGTATGCACTCATGTTTTCGTACTGGTCCTTGGTGGGATTCCAACCTAAAATCCAGGCGTGGAAAGCACCATGCTCCACCAACTAAGCCACATGGGACGCGTATCATGTACATTTGGAAGGAATGCAATGTTTTCACTTGTGTTTATTACATGTAATAAATCCACTGAAATATCTGTTTAGGAATATCACAGTTCCATTTCACAATACTATTCTTAGTGTTCAGTGTGTCCATCTATATATCAGACCATCTACATATCAGACACTGATTCCAGATCATTCTCTTGATAAAACATTCTTGGTTCTCCATGACTGATACACAATATGTGTAATATCTAGGGGTCACATGCTGTCTTAGAAATGTTCAAAGTAATATTTAATAAACAACCAGTTTATTTAACGGTAGTGTGGAGAAACTAAAAAGTGAACCTCTGTCTATACATGACTTTGAAAAACGATTATCTGTTCAGAATTCAACATTAACATGTACTTTTTCCCCTCTAGCGATTCACTCCCTGATGCATTTCTACACCGCATCTTCGGACATTCCCAGCTTCCCAGAGTTTATGGTTGTGGAGATGGTGGATGATGTTCAGATGGTTCACTATGACAGCAACAGCCAGAAAGTGGTGCCCAAACAGGACTGGATGAAGCAGACAGACGCAGGGTTCTGGGAGAGCGAGAGAGAAAAATTCTTTCATTCCCAGCAGTCATTCAAAGTTGAAGTTCATATTCTAATGCAGCGTTTTAACCAAAGTGGAGGTAAGTCCTTCATCTTAACCACATCTGATCAGTTATGTTTGTGTACATTTTTCAAAATCCCTTATTCTAGGAGACAAGAATGAATCAGGATTAGAGAAGTGATCACTAAAGTTACAGATAAAGAATATCAGCGATGTACAGATCTGCCCCTCCTTCCTGTTTCTGTTACCTTCACACACTTACCACACAGCATCATTAGCTGACTTCGTCTCCTCAGCCTCTCCTCAGTCTCTCTGATCTGATGGGACAGTAGAGAGAAGCAGAGGAGCAGAACGTGATGATGATATGTTTGGCTTGTCTGCTCTAATGGACCATAGTGCCCAGTGACTCCTTGTGGGCTCTGCTGCTGGAGCTGATCAGGCCTCTCGGGTGAACTCTCTATACATACACACACACTCACTCACCTGTCACCCTCAGGATCTGGGGAACACACACACACACACACACACATATATATATATAGCTCCAGCAGGCTCACATTATTGAGAGGTAATCTTGTTAGTTTCTCCATCAGTCATGTCAGTCCATTAGTCATGTTAGTCAGTCCATTAGTCATGTTAGTTTCTCCATCTCTCTCTCTCCTGTTGTTCCTGACTGAACAGAGGATTCATTTACACACCTCACTGAAAACTACACAACATGCATTAGTTAGAATAACACTAGTGTACTGAACACAATGTGTATCTTCAACACAGTAGATAGAACCAAGCCAACATCAGCTGGTGTAGAATAGATCCACACACTGAGTCTCCTCATCAACTCTCTCTGTCTCAGTGGTGAAGGTGTGACATCATCATCACACTGTAGAGATCTGATCTGTTTTATTCCAGTCTGGTTGAAGAACTAATACATTATGATAGAGATCCCACTGGCAGACTGAATCTGGAGAACAGATTATACAATGTTGCTGACCCTCTTTCTCTCTTTCAGGAGTCCACATTCTCCAGTACATCTATGGCTGCTCATTGGATAATGAGTCTGAACAGAAAGAGGGGTTTGGACAGCTCCGTTATAATGGGGAGAACTTCCTTGAGTACGACATGAATGATTTAACTTGGAAATCTCTTAAACAGCAAGCTGATTTCATGCAGGATAAGTGGAACAGTGACTCCAGTAGACTGGTATTCTGGAAGATCTACTTCACCCAGACCTGCATTGAGTGTCTGAAGAAGCAGGTGGTCAATGGGAAGAGCATTCTGAGGAGGACAGGTAAACATTCAGAAATGTCACTTTTTTTTCTTTTGTCCTTGTATTTATGCAACACTTGACATCTGTCTTTTGATTTGTGAATGAAGTCCAGTACTACATAATTATAGATGTGTCACTTAGGAACATTGAGTGGTTCTGGAACAACAGTGAAATATGTCTGGTTAATAGTAAAGCTTTACCTTGTCTGACTGGCATAGTCTCCTCATGACCTCCTGAATTTTGATTCTAATTGTTTTTTACCGACTGATATGGGAATGCTGCTTTGTGATTTCATTTGATAGATTGGAAATGTGTCGTATGTTTGCACTGATAGCTTCTGAATGCTCTGTTCTGATGATTACGGTTGACCCAGCCCCATCATTGGAAGGGTAGTCTGATGGCCTCTCCCTGCTTCGTTGTTGTTGTTTTGGGGTCGTTCATTTGGAAAGAGAAGAAGAAGCCAAGACAGATATTTCAGCAGTGATTCACTTAGTGTTATCAAATAGTAGGATCGGGTCATAGTACTGGCTTTTAAAAGCATTAGTAAAGCTAGTGATTCAGGTAGAATACAGTTGTTTGATTTAATCTGTTGTAAATAAAGAATCTGTCACTAGGCTTTATGTCAAGTCTGCAGTAGGAATGCAGAAGGAATACAGGATTCGATAACTCTCAAACATTATATTCTTTGTATTCAAATAAAGCAAGCTGTCAGAGTCAATAATAACTTTGTTTACCTCTGTTTCAGGCTTGTTCCAGCCAGCAGTAAGTGTCAGTTCATATTCTTTGCTGATCTGAAAATATCACATGTTTTTGTGTTGACTGTATCCATTTGTGGTTGTCTCTCTTTTCTTGTAGATTGTGATGCGGTTCAAACTTAATGTTAATGATGTATCTACTTAATTAATATGGAAGTTTTATTTACTGTGAACATGCATTAGGAACTTGGTAATGAACCTGAACTCGTGGATTGTTGTTTTTTCTAACATTGGGGTTTTATTTCTGTTTTAGCTAACGACACTGACTCTGCGTACTCTGTCTGGGAGATCTCCTGAAGACTGAGTCCTCTCTGCACTTCTGTAAGTAACATCAGTGAAGTCACTAAAGGTGTCCTATTAGAGAACACTTACATTACTTGGTGTTTAAGTGGCAAGAAAAGTATGTGAACCCTTTAGAAATACCTGAATTTCTGCATAAATTGGTCATAAATGTGATCTGAGTCTTCATCTAGGTCAAAACAAT
>NW_019943825.1:16812-53958 GCF_002910315.2 Salvelinus sp. IW2-2015
ACAATAGACAAACACAGTCTGCTTAAACTAATAACACACAAACAATTATATGTTTTCATGTCTGTTATTGAACATCCCGTGTAAACATTCACAGTCCAGGGTGGGGAAAGTATGTGAACCCTTTAACCGGTTGATCCTCCTTTGGCAGCAATAATCTCAACCAAATGTTTTCTGTAGTTACAGATCAGACCTGCACAACGGTCAGGAGGAATTTTGGACCATTCCTCTTTACAAAACTGTTTTAGTTCAGAAATACTCTTGGGATGTCTGGTGTGAACTGCTCTCTTGAGGTCATGCCACAGCATCTCAATCGGGTTGAGGTCAGGACTCTGACTGGGCCACTCCAGAAGGTGTATTTTCTTCTGTTGATTCCATTCTATTGTTGATTTACTTCTGTGTTTTGGGTCGTTGTCCTGTTGCATCACCCAACTTCTGTTGAGCTTCAATTGGCAGATGGTTACAGCAATGGTTTTTTTTGGACAGCAGTGGCTTCTTCTGTGGTGTCCTCCCATGAACACCATTCTTGTTTAGTGTTTCACATATCGTAGACTCATCAACAGAGATGTTAGCATGTTCCAGAGATTTCTGTAAGTCTTTAGCTGACACTAGGATTCTTCTTAACCTCATTGAGCATTCTGCGCTGTGCTCTTGCAGTCATCTTTGTAACCCTTTCCAGCTTTATGCAAGGTAACAATTCTTAATCTTAGGTTTTCTGAGATCTCTTGTTCGAAGCATGGTTCACATCAGGCAATGCTTCTTGTGAATAGCAAAGTCAAAGTTTGTGTATTTTATAGGGCAAGGCAACTCTAACCAACATCTCCAGTCTCATTGATTGGACTCCAGGTTAGCTGACTCCTGACTCCAAATAGCTTTTGGAGAAGTCATTAGCCTTGGGGTTCACATACTTTTCCAACCTACACTGTGAATGTTTAAATTATGTATTCAATATAGACAAGAAAAATACAATAATTTGTGTGTTTTATTCGTTTAAGCACACTGTGTTTGTCTATTTTTGTGACTTAGATGAAGATCAGATCAAATTTGATCAATTCATGCAGAAATCCAGGTAATTCCAAAGGGTTCACATACTTTTTCTTGCCACTGTATGTGTGTAACCTCTCTTATGTGTTTTAGGAAGCCGCTGACGAGGACAGCAACGAAATAAAAACAACAAATGCTGAACTTCTCAAAAACATAACATATATACGTATACTAACAAAAATATGTATACTTACACACACATCAGTCACACCCACTCCATATATACTGAACAAAAATATAAATACAACCATTTCAAAGATTTTGCAGAATTATAGTTCATGTAAGGAAATTGGTCAATTTGAAATAAATTCATTAGGGCCTGATTTTATAGATTTCACATAACTGGGAAGGGGTGGGCCTGGGAGGGCATAGAACCACTTACAGGGGAGCCAGGCCCAGCCAGTCAGAATTAATTTTTCCCCACAAAAGGGCTTAATTACTGAACAAAAATACTCCCCACTAATGGGGGTAAACAAATTGAGCACAATATTTGAGAGAAATAATATTTTGTGGTTAAGGAACATTTCTGCAATATTTTATTTCAGCTCATGAAACATGGGACCAACACTTTACATGTTGCATTTATATTTATGTTAAGTATATATATAAAAAAAATATCTGGTTTCAAAAATATTCTTTGGTGAACAGTTTTACTTTAATTTAATCCTTGGTTTGGCTTTTTAAGTTGTGCTGTACTGTCATTTTTAAAATTATAAAATGTTATAATGCCACTGTGATAGACTTATCTCAGTCTTACAGTTATTATCAATGGAACACCATGAAAGTGTGTTTCTGGGAAGCATTAGATTGTGGTGAGATGTTAAATTTAAGATTTGAACTTCTGTTATTATAACTGAAGCCAACAAAACAATCACATTTAAAATATATTAATTTAAACTGGGAAAAACTCTATTTTGTTTGAATGTTTAGCAGCGCAGGTGGTGTTATAACTTTGCTCACACTAACATTAATTGCATGGCTATAAGCCAGACAAGGCCTGTCCATATGTTCCGTTTGTACATTTTTCTCTTACCGACAGTGGCGTTATTTTTCTAGCGGATTTGATGATGTGTTTGATTATGATGGGGCATRACACTGTTTTTGACTGTACCTTCTGTAGTTGATGGAAAGTGAACATGTATTGTAAGTGTTTCTACTTTGTACCTTATTGATGCAATACACATTTGAAGGAAAGTGCCATACTGGGCCTTTTTTAATAATGTTTTCAGTAAGATATGTTCTAAACAGCAAAAGAGTTGAATTGAAACAATTTGTTTGTATATGAGCTTAAGAAATAATAATATACTACTCTTTTCATGAGACTGACCAGGTGAATCCAGGTGAAAGCTATGATCCCTTACTGATGTCACCTGTTAAATCCACTTCAATCTGTGTAGATGAAGAGGAGGAGACAGGTTAAATAAGGATTTCTAGACATGGATTATTGAGAGCGGGATTGTGTATGTGTGCCATTCAGAGGGTGAATGGACAACATATTTAAGTGCCTTAGAACGGGGTATGGTAGTAGGTGCCAGGCGCACTGGCTAGTGTATCAAGAACTGCAATGATGCTGGGTTTTTTATGCTCAACAGTTTCCCGTGTGTATCAAGAATGGTCCACCACCCAAAGGACATCCAGCCAACTTAACACAACTGTAGGACGTGTTGGAATCAACATGGGCCAGAGTTCATGCCCTGACGAATTGAGGCTGTTCTGAGGGCAAAATGGAGTGCAACTCTATTCGTACGGTATATATTTTGATGACCTGTATGAAGTTGATGGGGCGGCAGGTCGCCTAGTGGTTAAGAGCGTTGCGCAAGTAACTTAAAGGTTGCTGGTTTGAATCCCAGCCTTAAGTATTTTTTAACACTGCAACTGCAGTTGACTGGGATTTTGGATGCAGTAATTGCAGAACAGTTGAACTGCAGTTATATTGCACTGTGACTGCAGTTACACTGTATTTAGTATTTTTTTTTTAAGTACACTGCAGTTATACTGCACTCTTGGCTGCAGAGCCGACTAGGTGCGAAATCTGCCTTTGAGCAAGGCACTTAACACGAATTGCTCTTGAGACTACTAAAAGCCGAATGTAAATGTTTGAATAAAATGCTTCTTAAATTAAAGGGAYAATCTCTGCACTGTCTCTTTTGTCCTCTAAACATAATCATAAACAGCCAGGCAGAAAATAGCACTAGCAGTACTTTGGCCCTCTAGAGATGAAATGAACAGTGCTATCAAAACCTGAATCCTGCCTGGCCACCGATGACATACATGTTAGGCTACTGTTGATGCTGAAGACTATTTTATGGAATGTAGTTTCTGTAAGGGATGTAATTCTCTTTATAATAACCCACTGGGAACTGTAGAATACTTCCCATGTAACTACTGCCACACTATTCATCTCCACAGTGACTCATTTATCAAGCTGAGAAAATGAACATTTTTCTTGTACCATCATCTTTGAAATACAAGAGAAAGGCCATAATGTATTAATCCAGCCCATGTGTGATTTAGATTTTGGCCACTAGATTGCAGCAGTGTATGTGCAAAGTTTTAGACTGATCCAATGAACCATTACATTTCTGTTCAAAATGTTGTATCAAGACTGCCCAAATGTGCATAATTGGTTTATTAATTAATGAACTTTTCAAGTTCATTACTGTGCACTCTCCTCARACAATAGCATGGTATTCTTTCACTATAATAGCTACTGTAAATTGGACAGTGCAGTTAGATTAACAAGAAATTAAGCTTTCTGCCAATATCATATAAGTCTATGTCCTGGGAAATGTTCTTGTTACTTACAACCTCATGCTAATCACATTAGCCTACGTTAGCTCAACCGTCCCATGGGTGGGACACCGATCTGTAGAGATCCTTAAGAGGTTTTAATGTATTTTTCATGTCAGCCAGGACAATATTTTTAAAGAAACAATCTTTAGTTGAGTAAAATAAGGAGTCTATTGCTTCAGTCCTTGTTTYGTTTTCACTTGTTGTTACCTGGTAAATAACCAACAACCATGAATAACCACCAGGAGAATAAGGTGAGGAAACAGTCCATTGAYGCCAAGCACACCTTYTTAAAGAAACACAATTTATTTCAATCTCTAGTTGAGTAAAATATTTACATTTGGTTCTGGTCACAAAATAATCCAGAAAATTGCAGTAAACAGCACTACACTCAGGCAGAAAACGAAATGTTCTATCTGGCCAGACCTAGTAGAAATACTACAACAGTAAATTAATAGATTACATTTGAGTTTTATTTGTATTTTTAATGTTATTGTCCATCTCTTAAGGGACATAGTCCCCGTACTGCAGGGGCGGTTTTATGTTAGCCCTTGTCCTGGTGTGACACGCTGGTAGCATATTGGGCACCTCTTGGATCCTCAGGGCCACTCCTCCACATCCTCCTGAATTTGTGGAGGCACGGTCGGCAGAGATAACTGCYCTGGTGGGGTCTTACCTGTCTCCTGCCCACACTATCCAGAGRATATTCACAGTCTTCCCATGTGGCCCTCCTGTGCCCTGTGCTCTTCTGAACTGGGCGTATGTCGTTCCAGGTCCTTCGATACTTTCGGCCCCATACTTCCACTTCATATGAGGTGACAGGAGCACTCTGACAGCTTGGCCTTGTTATATTACAGCCAGGTTTTTTGCATGCTGGTCATAGTAATGTTTTGACTTGTCCTGATGTGCACACTTGTGTGCATGACCTTTGGTGCTTGTTGCTGTTAGGTTGTTTGCTATTCTAAAGTGAATACTGATACTGGAAGAAAACACTTAATTTTATAGTTGTTCACCATTTATCATCTGACTTTGGATATATTATATTTGACTGTATCCATTTTAGACTGTGGTTTTGTCTCTTTCTTGTAGACTCTGATGTTGGTTTAAACTCCTCCAACAACTCTGCTCCAAAAGACATGAGGTTTCTCTCTCACTAATCAAACAGGTGAATCTCTCTGGGTGTCTTTGAAACACCAACGTCAACTTTCTCAGCAATCCTCTATTGACGTGAATTCATGTCATGATGTACTCAGGTTTGACTTACTAGTGGATATCTCAAGTCAGGATTTGGCCCAAGAATTTTCAGTGGAATATGGCTTTATTTGTTTGTTTTTTAATTGCTTATGTACTATTTTCACAAGTACAGTATGTGGGGATTTTTTAAAACTCATAGTACAAACTCCAAACTGGTAACACTTGTAATGCTGCCAGTCTCACATAAACCTTTCATTGCATAATGAGTACATCGGATGCTTTCTCCTGTGATGAATAATTTAGCCTCTTGTGAATTTAAGGAAAATTATGAAACAAAGAGAGACAAAATATATATTTTTTTAATTTATTGGTAAAAAATGTTGGGTAGATTGGCTTCCCTTGGCATCCATGAATAGACGCCCTTGCTCCCATGTAGGTTTATGCAGTCTCTTTCTGACAGTTGACTCATGCACTTCGACATTGATTGTGGCCAGAGAGGCCTGTAGATCCCTTGATGTTACCCTGGGGTTCTTAGAGACTTCTATAAGTATCTTTCGTCAGCTCTTGGGCTGAATTTGGTAGGATGACCTGTCCTAGCTAGACTGCCAGTGGTCTGGAATTTTCTCCATTTGTAGATGATCTGTCGGACAGGGGAATGATACTTCGAATTTCTTGGAAATGGATTTGTAACCCCTCTCAGACTCACGGGCATCAATTATCTTTTTCTGAGGGCCTTTGATAGGTCTTTTGATCTTGGCATAATGGTTAGACCAAACCAGACCAAGTTTTCTTATTTTATGTAAGGCTGGATCCTCCCAAGTTACTTTCTTATTGATTTATAATAATCTGCACCTGTTTGGTGTGTGCCCTGATTCTAATTTTAGCCAATTTTTCCACATAAAGAAATTTTGTTTATTTTAATTGGATACATTTTTTGGGGTGATTTGTTTTAATTGGTATACCTTTATCAATTAATTGTGGTTGGAATTTAGCCTACCCCCTAAGAAATAGGGTACAAGTTTTGCATATGCTACACATCAAAACACAAGGATTAGTTTTTTGTAATTTGTTATAGGTATTTTTAAGGACAAGTAAATGTGGGTCATTTGGCCAAACTCCCTCTTTTTATTGATGACGCATATGGATGATTTTATTGATCTTAATAAGATGGATGTATAAATTTCTCAAATGTCCGTTAAATTCAAATCTAACCTGTCATGTTGTCCGGCACCAAATCTTCCGAAAGGAAACTCTGAAATGGCATATTGTTTTTTATGAAGTTAGAATATTCACATGAAAATCTGTCACTAACTGGATGAAACCTAGCTATAGAACACCAAAAGACTCTGGCAAGTGTGCTAGTCCAGTGTTACTTTGATTATGCCTGCACATCATGGTTCCCACGCAGCCCAAAACATCTAAAGAATAAGATACCATCCTAACAAGCTTGTAAGAATTGTACTTAAACTCCCCTCATATTCATCTGAAGGTTGAGCATTTTTTTGTCTCTATCTCTATAAAGGTACTTATCTATGTAATTGTATATTTTTTTATGTGAAATAGGGCTAACAATGGAAATAAGTCCCGACTTTATTGTGCAATCCCGGTCACTAAAAAATATTTGTGTATATACAAATTATTCAAATAGCTACATTGTATGGTTAGATATCATTTTTTGTAAAAAAAAACAAATTGCAACTGCAGTATTAAACTATTAACTTTGTGAGAAAACCCTAAAATTTGTTACACCTCTTCATGCCACCCATCTTGAGCGCCCATCGGTGGCGGTAATGCACCAATTATTGAAAGTTGCCAATCGCAATATAAAGTCAAGAGAAGAAAAATCCTGGAAGGAGGAGAGATGACTAGAAACGATTCGGTTGACCGTTTTATGTGTGGATTAATTGTTGGAGTAGAGGACCTTGTGCATTTCAGGTAAAATAACAACTAAATGTTTATATCCCAGGACAAATTTAACAGCAAGCTAGTTAAATAGGACAAATTAGCTAGTAAGTACAAGCTAGCTAAATTGCCATAAATGTTTAATGCTTTTTGACCTGTCCCAAATTAATGTAATTGGTTCAGAGTTTGTTTTGATATTTAACCTGCGTGTCTTGATCGCGTTTGGTGTGGGGGGACAAAATAATAATGTATGCACAATGCGCACTCGGTTTGGGTTCGGTGTTAGATAAAATGCAAATGAATTACTTAAAAATCATTCAATGTGATTTTCTGGATTTTTTGTTTTAGATTCCGTCTCTCACAGTTGAAGTGTACCTATGATAAAAATACAGACCTCTACATGCTTTGTAAGTAGGAAAACCTGCCATCGGCAGTGTATCAAATTTGTTATCCCCCTGGTATATGTTATATATATATATATAGAGCCTAGTCAATGAAAATACCAAAGAAAAGGCTTACGTTGGTCATTATATGCCTCCTATATCGGTAACTGAATGCACTCAACCCTGTAGGGAACACTATCTTAGTAGTTGGCAATGACTAACCCTACATTTAGTTAACGTATCTCACCCCCCCGCTCCAGGCCCAATCAGAATTGATACAATTTAGGCCCTTTAGTTTCAACCTCTGGTGCTTGGTTCCACCCAGATTTTACTGAGCTTGAGCTGTCTAAATTCTCATTGGCTCAACAACGTTATATTCAGTCATTTGTTCAGGACACCCCAGTCGGGACATCGGGAGTGACAACACCACATCGGTAACATCAGATTTGACAGACCAAGTCAACATGAGGGTTTTTATCTCATGTTCCTGGGATAGGCCACCTTTACGAGGCTTTGGTGGTAAGTATAACGTTTTTATGTATTATAGATTTAGAAGATATCTTTTTTTTCTTACTGGACTATTTAACGTAGCTGTTATAAGGCCTATAGGCCTATGCATTTACTTATTATCGTCAAATTAGGCTTTTCTACTTTTACAAACTTTTACAAGCTTTATCTTCCGAATCAAGATAAAAGATAATATAATAATAAAACAATTATAATTAAAATGACAATGCAGAAATCGCTAACGCTACGCCATTTCCTGGTTTACAATATTCGAATAGTTCACCCAATTTTAGTTTGTGGCATAACAAGCAAGTAACGTTTATGTATAGAGAATCATTGTACCATCTAAACCGCTGTGAAATATATTTTCTATAACCAAAAATATTTCTACTTCATCTGTTTGAAACTGGTGTACAACCAAAACCGAAAGTCAATGACGCAAAAACAATCTTTAGCTGTAAAGCATAGAAATATCGCACCTAGAACCTATCTACGTTTCTTATGGGGTTTTCACACTAATATTGGGTGCGATTATTTTCCGAATTCTGGTGCGTTTAACATTTAGTTCGGTTCGTTTTGGACAGTTGGGAACACTCCGCGCTCGGGTGCTCACCAAACACCATACGCGTGGTTTCGTCCAAAAAGGGTGGTCCTTGTTCTTTCCACGTGTGCCACGGTGCGCTTTATTACTAATGTGAGCACAGCTCGGCTGAGGTCCGGACCAATGACAGGGAATAAACTACACATGGGCAGTGATAAAACGCCTCTGAAATATTTAATGACAGTATTTTAAAGAGCAGCTAGAGAAATGTTTATTTAACTAGGCAAGTCAGTTAAGAGAAATCTTATTCTCAATTGACAGTACCAGGGAGCAGTGGTTGACTGCCTTGTTCAGGGGCAGAATGACAGTTTATTTTTACTTGTCAGCTCTGGGATTTGAACAATTCATACAACCTCTATCCAGGTCACTGCAACAATTCAAAACCAATTTAATTCTATTAGAACACAATTTGCCTGGTGCTGTATGGGACAGTTTGATATATATAGATCATCATTATTACCTGGTGTATCGTATGAAATTCTGTGCATGAGGATGACCACCTCAGTGAAGCTCTCCGCTCTGTACTAGCATCCCACTCTACTGGTGTGATAGTGAACCACACATTATACACTGCACGTAGTCGGGACAAGCTCTAGAATGCTCAGTAGGGTCATTTTTTTGTAGGAAAACCAAATGTGCGCATCCTGATCCATGATTGTTGTGGTGTGCGACTCCCTGGCAATTCTGTCTTTAGACTTGCTTTCAATGAAGAATGACAGATCTAAAACACACATTTCTATGAGTTTCGTTAGGTTGACAAAAAGTTTATGTTGCAGCTTTAAATAGCAACATTTTTCTGATTCAATATGATTTGTGAAACTTTCCCTCTAGGCATTATATGACAATGTGTCTAATATTTTGTCTGCACCGCCAGGGCCGGCTCCAGGCATAAGCAACAAAAGCGGTCAGTTCGGAAGTCAGCTAGGCGACGAAAAGTGTGCTGAAGGGAATAAAAGGCCAATTTTAAAATGTGCAGTTTTGGCACAAAACAATCCCTAAGATGTTAGAGATTTGGCAGTATGTCCAACTGGCCTCACAACCACAGATCATCATGTGTCGTGTGGGGGAGCGGTTTGCTGACCTTGTGAACAGAGTGCCCATGGTGTTGGTGGAGTTATGGTATGGGCAGACATAAGCTACGGACAACAAACACCATTGCATTTAATGATAGCAATTTGAATACAGAAATACCGTGACGAGATCCTGAGGCCCATTGTCGTGCACTCATCCTCCGCCACATCTGTGTTTCAGCATGTTGGACGTACTGTCTCCCGGGTGGCGCAGTGGTCTAGGGCACTGCATCGCGCGTAGCTGCGCCCCAGAGTCTCTGGTGCGCGCCCGGCTCTGTCGCAGCCGGCGCAACCGGAGATCCGTGGGGACGCCAATGGCATAGCGTCGTCGGGTTAGGGAGGGTTTGGCGGTAGGGATATCTTGTCTCAGTATGTAAAAATGTTGCACTCTACTGTAAGTCGCTCGGATAAGAGCTCTGCTAAATGACTCAAATGTAAATGTAAAAAATGTACTGCCAATTCTGTAATACAACGTTGGAGGCAGCTTATGTAGAGAAATTAGAATAAATGATCTGGCACATTCTGGTGGACAGTCCTGCAGTCAGCATGCCCATTGGACACTCCCTCAAAGCTTGAGACATCTGTGCATTTTTAGATTGGCCTTTTATTGACACTAGCACAAGGTGCACCTGTGTAATGATTAGTGATGCACCGATATGACATTTTTGGCCAACACCGATATCCATATTTTCCTTGACAAAAAAAACAGATCCCGATAACCGATATTTACAACTTTAGCGGCCTTTTAAGCATTCTAGTACAGTTAAATAGTTAACACACACGGATGCAGCGGTCTAAGGCACTGCATCTCAGTCAAGAGGCATCACTACGGTCCCTGGTTTGAATCCTGGCTGTATCACATCCCGGTGATTGGGAGTCCCATAGGGCAGCGGACAATTGGCCCAGCGTCGTCAAATAAGCTTGTTGACCAATCAGGACCTGAATATGACTGCACGTCACATAATAATTAACTGTGTTATTTTTTTAAAATTATGTAGTTATTACACATTGATTACACAATCACTCGTGTTTCATATGTCACAACGATTCATCGATACGTGTGCTATGATGCTGGTAAAGTTGTCTCGCGGCACCTATAGTGCTGGTCATTTAAAAACAAAGTAGCTAGCTCATGGATGCAAACAATGTTTCTTCCCCAAAAACATAGCAAAATGACAATGTCTCAGCCACTAGTGAAAATATTCAGATAGATAAAAAGCCGTTTCACAGAGGTTCCATTTTCAAAACCTTTAACATTCAAATGCCCGTATTTACATAATAAACCATAAACATTTACTGTGAAAGTTGAATCAGTACATGTAGGCATTCATATATAGCTTATGGCACCACTTCATTCAATTTATCCAATCAGGTAATGTTTTTTTTGCTCAAACCGCGAGCAACACCTGTCAAATTCAGACATTTCTCTCCAAAACACGGGATTTCAAGGACCTTGTGAGTTGGTTATTCTGGTTGGAATTGTACTCTCCTGCCTGGTATAATTACTGACATGGAAGTTCGGACGTGACTAAAAATTCAGATGTGGTGTTGAAAGATTAGTGTAATCTGTGTGGGTAGCTGGACAGGTAGGATGACCTGACATGGAAGGTAACAAGGTGGTCACGTGTCAGGTGACAGAGGAATGGATGAGACTGAGGCAGGAATTCCTTTAACCATAAAGTGGTATATTTACTGGGTAGTCTGTGCTGCATAACAAAGGAAACAAAATAACATGTATCCAATCAAATTCATAAATCACAAAGATCAAATCATAACAATCATTCATTATTAACATAATTAGGGAATTCAACAATCCAGTTCATTGAGAAGTCAATAGTAATCACCCGTGAGTCATTTAGGCTCTTAACTATTTATCATAAATCATGAAAGAATACAAACAGTGAATGGTCATTCAATCTATAATCCCCTTTAGTTTGATATCAAAGTCGATCATTTAGCAAACAATGACGTTTCTCATTTCACCCTTTCAATTGTGCAGATAATTACATTTACCGACCTCCCCAGTAAAACTAATCCAGTCCGAATATGCGTGTGATCAATTGTTGTAGCTTGTATTCTTCAAACCTACATGGATTTCGATACACTTTTAAAAACTATTCTTCAAGTGACTGGTTGCCAGTTTAGAAAAGTTAATGTAGATGTGATAGTTGTGAGGGAAATTTCTGTTAAACCTTACTGATGCTTGTGTACTAGAAAATGTTTCCTGAAGCCTAGTTTCTTAGGCATTAAGGTTGAGATTGTTAAAGAAACTAGATCATATGACATGGAATTGTGCGTGCATTAGTATATTCCTGTTGTAACTGTTCTGTGTGTGTGTGTGTAGCATAAATATGTCCCATTATGTTCTTGGGACACAGCCAAGAGCTGACAGCTGAGACCAACGGTTTCCTGTTAGTCAGAAGGGAAAGAACTGGTTCTTCTTAATCAGGGTTGGGTAGGTCACTTTCTAAATGTAATCTGTTACAGTTACTAGTTACCTGTCCAAATTTATAATCAGTAACTTAACTTTTGGATTACCCAGACTCAGTAACGTAATCTGATTACATTCCGTTACTTTTAGATTACTTTCCCYTTAAGAGGCATTAGAAGAAGACAAAATGTATGTTACCAACTGAAAGACATCTATTGCAGGATAAATCAATGTTAAAGTTTACATAGCTGGCCATATATGAATGTTAAATTTTACTTTATGGGTTGGTTATGTAATCTTCTAACCCATCGCTTTCTACTACATATAATAATAAGATTAAATTATATCTTTACATTAAAAACCAGTCTATCAGAATCTTCAAGAATAGGACTTTGAAATATGGAAGTATAAGTTTGCCAAATTGTTTTACCTAGGCATTACCCCAAAACGAAGGACTTATTAGCTGGCCCTATTCTGTTGATTACGATTTTGTTATCACGGAGGACTAATTGGGCTCATTGATTCGAGTTTAAAAATAAATGCTGAGCTCATGGAAAGGCATGCTTTAAGCACTACTGAAAAGTGCTATTTACTTGTGAAAAATGAATGCCATTTTCTATAGGCCTATTGTTTACCTTTTTTGTTGGTGACACTTTGATAGTTTAATTGTTTGGTTGTGTTTAATTCAGGTGTTTTAGTGTCATAAATATTACCTCTATTGTTGGGCTGGAACAACCAATTAGACAACCTGCTGTGTTAACTATCCCGTTAAGGCCTTTGTCCTAGGCTGTAATGTAACATTTTCCATCCTCTTATGAATAAAGTTCTCAACAAATTATCATTTGGTTATCATATGAATGTATGATAATCATTGGAGTTTTTTTGGACAATAATGTCCTCCAAGCTATATGGACCTCATTGTACAATTTCATGGTCATGGCTAGAAGGGATCCAGCTTTTATCAAATTAACATCATATATTTGACATTTAGTAGCAGATGAGAATTTAGGCAGCAGGTTAATAGAATTAGGTTATGGATAGGAAAAGGGTAAGTCTTAGCTAAAATGCAAAAAAAAATATTTTGATATTAATTTGATAAAAGCTGGATCCCTTTTTGCCTGGGCTCATTTACATAGGCCTAGACTACATGGTCGCATTCAAGACAATGTCGTTTTTATTGTTGTCAGTAGAGTCGGCCTAGGCTACCATCGTATTAAAGAAGATTCTGCTAATGTCTTTAGTAATATAAAGTGTAGTAGAATTGCAGGAAATGTTTATCAAAGGACTGAGGTAAAGACAGTTTCAAGTTGGATATTTGACGGATACTTGCGCTTTCAAACTTCAATAGCTTTCAAACCACTTGAGCCACAGACTCCAAATCAGTGTCATGTTGGAAAACATTGCACGGGTCTTATTTTCACGATTTGGACAATAATTTGCTTTCCAAAGCTAATAAATGTGGAAATGTGAGCAGCATTTTGTATTCCTAGTTGAGTTAGTTAGGGAGCATAAACGAAGTACAAACTTTTTTTACATTCAAATTTCAATAGCTCCTTGGTCATGTGACCTACTTGACTCAAAAAAGATTCAGAATGTCCAGTGACTATCGTTCTATATTGCACACCCTTTAGTTTATCCATTTTAATTTCAAATGATTTTACATACATTTTTCAAAATGTTACATTTCAATAGCTCCTTGGTCATGTGACCTACTGGACTCAAACAAGGTTCAGAATGTCCACTCAGTGGCCCTACACATTGCACACCCTTTAGTTTGTCCATTATCATCTCACACATTTTTTTATATGAATTTTTCAAACTTTCTAATTTTAAATAGCTCCTTGGTCATGTGACCTACTGGACTCAAACAAGATATATTGTGCATCCCTAGTAATGATCAACACTTTACATGTTGCGTTTTATATATATTTTTCAGTGTAGTTTGTATTCTGAGTAAATTATCCCTTTGGTATTTAAGATGGTATAATTTTTTTATATTTTTAATAATAAATAATATTTAACCTTTTTATTTAACTTGGCAAATGGGTTAAGAACAAATTCTTATTTTACAATGACAGCCTACCCCAGCCAAACAGTCCACTAACCCGGACGACGCTGGGCAACTATGGGATTCCCGAACACAGCCGGTTGTGATACAGCCCGGAGCCCGAGTGGTATAGTGTGTTTGAAACAAAAACACTAGTGCTCAGATGGACAAAGAAGTTCAAAGTTATTTATGCTATGCATCCAATTTGGTGTTTGAAAATGGCTTTGAATTACTCAATATATACCAATATAATTGGTTTGACTTGATTATGTACATTTGGGGCAACGGCCATTCAGGGGAATGGATATTTACAAAATGTTCAGGTAGAAATATATTGTGTAGATCAAATATGACTGTCAGATAGAATAGGAATAGTATAGAATAGTATAGAATGAATTAGAGGTCCACCGTTTAATCGGAATGGCCAATTTAATTAGGGGCGATTTCACGTTTTCATAACAATCGGTAATCAGCATTTTTGGACTCCGATCATGGCCGATTACATTGCACTCCACGAGGAGACTGATTGGGAGGCCGACTACCTGTTATGCGAGTGAAGCAAGGAGCCACGGTAAGGTGCTAGCTAGCATTAAACGTATCTTATTTAAAAAACAAAAAAAAGAATCAATCTTAACATAATCACTAGTTAACTACACATGGTTGACGATATTACTAGTTTATCTAGCTTGTCCTGCGTTGCATATAATTGATGCGGTGCCTGTTAATTTATCATTGAATCACAGCCTACTTTGCCAAATGGGTGATTTAACAAGCGCATTCGTGAAAAAAGTACTGTTGTTGCACCAATGTGTACCTAACCATAAACATCAACTCCTTTCTTAAAATCAATACTCAAGTATATATTTTTAAACCTGCATATTTCGTTAATATTGCCTGCTAACATGAATTTCTTTTAACTTGTGAAGTTGTGTCACTTCTCTTGCGTTCTGTGCAACAGAGTCAGGGTATATGCAGCAGTTTGGGCCGCCTGGCTCGTTGTGAACTGTGTGAAGACTATTTCTTCCTAACAAAGACAGCCAACTTCGCCAAACGGGGGATGATTTAACAAAAGCGCATTTGCGAAAAAAGCACAATCGTTGCACGAATGTACCTAACCATAAACATCAATGCCTTTCTTAAAATCAATATGAAGAAGTATATATTTTTTAAACATGCATATTTAGTTAACAGAAATTCAGGTTAGCAGGCAATATTAAACTAGGAAAATTGTGTCACTTCTCTTGCGTTAATTGCATGCAGAGTCAGGGTATATGCAACAGTTTGGGCCGCCTGGCTCGTTGCGAACTAATTTGCCAGAATTCTACGTAATTATGACATAACACTGAAGGTTGTGCAATGTAACAGGAATATCTAGACTTATGGATGCAACCCGTTAGATAAAATACGGAACGGTTCTGTATTTCACTGAAAGAATAAATGTTTTGTTTTCAAAATGATAGTTTCCGGATTTGACCATATCAATGACCTAAGGCTCGTATTTCTGTGTGTTTATTATAATGAAGTCTATGATTTGGTAGAGCAGTCTGACTGAGCGGTGGTAGGCAGCAGCAGGCTCGTAAGCATTCATTCAAACAGCACTTTACTGGGTTTGCCAGCAGCTCTTTGCAATGCTTCAAGCATTGCGCTGTTTATGACTTCAAGCCTATCAACTCCCGAGATTAGGCTGGCAATACTAAAGTACCTATTAGAACATCCAATAGTCAAAGGTATATGAAATACAAATGGTATAGAGAGAAATAGTCCTATAATAACTACAACCTAAAACTTCTTAACTGGGAATATTGAAGACTCATGTTAAAAGGAACCACCAGCTTTCATATGTCCTCATGTTCTGAGCAAGGAACTTAAACGTTAGCTTTTTTACATGGCACATATTGCACTTTTACTTTCTTCTCCAACACTGTGTTTTGCATTATTTAAACCAAATTGAGCATGTTTCATTATTTATTTGAGACTAAATTGATTTTATTGATGTATTATATTAAGTTAAATTAAGTGTTCATTTAGTATTGTTGTATTTGTCATTATTATATATATTATATATATATTATATATATAAAAACCGGCCAATTTAATCGGTATCGGCTTTTTTGGGTCCTCCAATAATCGGTATCGGCGTTGAAAAATCATAATCGGTCAACCTCTAGAATGAATAGACCACACACAATCTCCTATCTTCAACATGCAGTTCCAGATACAGCCCTGTCAATAGATCAAATCAAGTTTATTTTATATAGCCCTTCGTACATCAGCTAATATCTCGAAGTGCTGTACGGAAACCCAGCCTAAAACCCATAAAACAGCAAGCAATGCAGGTGTAGAAGCACGTTGAAGAGATTCCCTAAAAACACAGCACTTTGATACAGCTATGACTTTTTCATAGTATGTTAGGATAATAAATATAGCAGGTTAGAACCTGGTTGGCAGGGAGCTCGGCCCCAGTGATGTACTGATGACCAGCCTTTCAAAGCGCTTCATGTTTACAGATGTGAGTGCTACGGGATGATAGTCATTTAGGCAGGTTACCTTGGAGTTCTTGGGAACAGGAACAATTGTGGTCAGCTTGAAACAAGTTGGGATTACAGACTGGGACAAGGAGAGGTTGAAAATGTCTGAAGACGCTTGCCAGCTGGCCTGTGTATGCTCTGAGAATGTACCTTTTGTATTCCGTCTGGCCCATTGAGTGTTAACCTGTTTAAAAGTCTTACTCACATCGGCCTATAGCTTGCTCAGTAACAACACTGCGGCGCTACTGACATTCATAAAAGAGGCTAAAAAGTCAATTCTGCCACCTTTGAGAAACAGAATTGACCATTTACCTTCCTCTCTGAATATGATGCCAGCAACACCCCAGAGGACTGTGAACAATGACATGTTTTGTACCTGGACTCTGCAGTGTTATTCCTTCCAAAGCCAAGAAATTGTAAATGTGTGTTTTGGGGATTTTTCTCTCCTTATTTAAATATAATCCACTTATAAACTGTCATAAAAGTCTATTTTGATGCCATATTACCTTTAGCTGAGTTTGAACTGAATCAGATAGTATAAACCACTTGGTAGTCCCTATCAGGGGATGAATACAGAACAAGGTCAAATGTAGATGTGCTAAAAAGTAGTGTCATCTTATCTATCAGTCTTACAGTGATAGTGGTCTTGGGCTTCTTATTATCAATGAACTTACATTATTTATCAGACATCTTATCCAGAGCGACTTACAGCAGCAGTATGCACTCACGTTTTTGTATTGGTCCCCGGTGGGATTCCAACCTAAAACCCAGGCGTGGAAAGCACCATGCTCTACCAACTAAGCCACATGGGACCATATCATGTACATTTGGAAGGAATGCAATGTTTTCACTTGTGTTTATCACATATAATAAATCCACTGAAATATCTGTCTAGGAATATCACAGTTCCATTTCACAATACTGTTCTTAGTGTTCAGTGTGTCCATCTATATATCAGACACTGGTTCCAGATCATTCTCTTGATAAAACATTCTTGGTTCTCCATGTCTGATACACAATATGTGTAATATCTAGGGGTTACATCCTGTCTTAGAAATGTTCAAAGTAATATTTAATAAACAACCAGTCTATTAATCAGTAGTGTGGAGAAACTAGAATGTGAATATAGAGAAAATGTAAACCTCTGTTCAGCCTACATGACTTAGAAAAACGATTATCTGTTCAGAATTCAACATTAACATTTACTTTCTTTCTTCAAGCGATTCACTCCCTGTTGCATTTCTACACCGCATCTTCGGACATTCCCAACTTCCCAGAGTTTGTGGTTGTGGGGAAGGTGGATGATATTCAGATGGTTCACTATGACAGCAACATCCAGAAAGTGGTGCCAGAACAGGACTGGGTGAAGCAGACAGACACACAGTACTGGGAGAGCGAGAGAGAGAAATTCTTTGATTCCCAGCAGTCATTCAAAGTTGAAGTTCATACTCTAAAGCAGCGTTTTAACCAAATTGGAGGTAAGTCCTTCATCTTAACCACATCTGATCAGTTGTGTTTGTGTAAACTGTCAAAATCCCTTATTCTAGGAGACATGAATATATCAGGATTAGAGAATGTATCACTAGAATCTAGAATATCAGGCATGTACAGATCTGCCCCTCCTTCCGGTTTCTGTTTCCTTCACACACTTATCACACAGCATCATTAGCTGACTTCAGTATTAGAAAGCATCTAGCATGGACTCCTTTGTTTCTCTGCTTATGTTTACTGTATGTATGGTCCCACTTGTTGCTCCTGGACACCAGCACAGCATTCATTTTAAAACTACTGTGTACTCTGTAAGTATGATGATGACCAAACCACTACTGTAAATGGCATCAAACTATGAGTATCTTTATGKACGTACAGTATGTCATTGTTAAGGTCAGTCTCCAATTACATGAATGGCAGGTTGGTGAATGTCAGAACTCTGCTTGGAATACATGTGTAAGTTTAATATGTCAGTCAGTCCCTCAGTCAGTCCCTCCAGTCTGCTCTGTGGAGCTTTCATGGTGTGTGTGTTATCCACACTGCCGAGCTTTGTGCTCCCCTCTGTCCCCCGCAGTAGAGCTGTAGTCTCCTCAGTCTGAGTGTCTCTTTTATCTGATTGGACAGTAGAGAGAAGCAGAGAAGCAGAACATGATAGTGATGATGATATGTTTGGTCTTCTCTGCTCTAATGGACCATAGTGCCCAGTGACTCCCTGTTGGCTCTGCTGCTGGAGCTGATCAGGCATCTCAGGAGAACTCTACACACACTCACACACACACACACACACACACACACACACATATAGCTCCAGCATGCTCACATTATTGAGAGATAATCTTCCTCATGTTAGTCTCTCCATCTCTCTCTCCTGTTGTTCCTGACTGAACAGAGGATCCTCTCTCACTTCCTCTATCTCTGACATCATCACTAGAGGACAGTCTTCATTTATCAACAGTGTTTTATTCATTTACACACCTCACTGAAAACTACACAACATGCATAAGTTAGAATAACACTACTGTACTGAACACAATGTGTATCTTCAACACAGTAGATAGAACCAAGCCAACATCAGCTGGTGTAGAATAGATCCACACTCTGAGTCTCCTCATCACTTCTCTGTCTCTGTGGTGAAGGTGTGACATCATCATCACACTGTAGAGGTCTGATCTCTCTGTTTTATTCCAGTCTGGTTGAACAACTAATACATTATGATAGAGATCCCACTGGCAGACTGAATCTGGAGAACAGATTACACAATGTTGCTGACCCTCTTTCTCTCTTTCAGGAGTCCACGTTCTCCAGTACATGTATGGCTGCTCACGGGATAATGAGACTGGAAAGACAGATAGTTTTGGAGAGCTGGGTTATAATGGGGAGGACTTCCTTGAGTACGACATGAATGATTTAGCTTGGAAAGCTGTTAAACAGCAAGCTGATTTCATGCAGGATAAGTGGAACAGTGACGCCAGTAGACTGGTATTCTGGGAGATCTACTTCACCCAGACCTGCGATAAGTGCCTGAAGAAGCAGGTGGTCAATGGGAAGAGAACTCTGATGACAGGTAAACATCCAGAAATGTCACTTGTATTTATGCAACACTTGACATCTATCTTTTGATTTGTGAATTAAGTCCAGTACTACATAATTATAGATGTGTCACTTAGGAACATTGAGTGGTTCTGGAACAACAGTGAAATATGTCTGGTTAATGATACAGAATGCACTATATTGTTGTGTCATCATCTATAACACCAACATCCTTTATCTTTACTTATTCTGTATTATCTACAGAAATCACCATCATTTATGGTATAATTTGGATAAATGTAGATGCTTTTAGTCTGCGCTCATTTAAAAAATAACCCATGAAATATCTGAACTCTCCCTCAAGTCCCTCCATCAGTGTCTCTGCTCCAGAAGACCCCCTCCTCTCCAGTGACCTGCCACGCTACAGGTTTCTACCCCAGTGGAGTCAAGGTAGTCTGGATAAAAGATGGACAAGAACACCATGAAGATGTGGAGTATGGAGAGACTCTCCAAAATGATGATGGAACCTTCCAGAAAAGCACCCACCTCACAGTGAAGCCTGAGGAGTGGAAGAACAACAAGTATCAGTGTGTGGTTCAGGTCACTGGTATCAAGGAGGACTTCATCAAGGTTCTGACTGAGTCTGAGATCCAGACCAACAGGGGTAAGAGGGAGAAAGATTCAAATATACACTATACCCAACCGTCTTGCTGAATGTGCCCAATATTCCTAGTTTCTAAATTCACCAATCTGCTCAGTAGCACTACTTTTCTGATTGCATGTTCTAATTCACGTCATTAATTATTAATATTTTTTACGTGAATAGGGATGCTGCTTGGATTTAATTTGAGATGGAAATGTGTTATGTTGCACTACAGTCTGAATGCTCTGTTCTGATGATTACAGGTGACCCAGCCCCCAATTTTGTCCCCATCATTGGCGGGGTGGTGGCTCTCCTCCTGGTCGTTGTTGTTGTTGTTGTTGTTGGGGTCGTCATTTGGAAGAAGAGGAGTAAGAAAGGTGAATGAGGAAAGAAGGAAAAATATTATAAGCAGTGATTTAATTAGTAGTAGTCAAGTCATAGTACTGGTTTAAAAGCATTAGTAAAGTAGTGATGGTAGAAGTACAGTATGTTTGATTTTAATCTGTTGTAAATAAAGAATCTTGTCACGTAGGCTTTATGTCAAGTCTGCAGTAGGAATAAAGGATTCGGCATAATCTCAAACATTATATTATCTTGTATTCAAATAAAGCAAGCTATCAGAGTCAATAATAACTTTATGTTTACCTCTGTTTCAGGCTTTATTCCAGCCAGCAGTAAGTGTCTCAGTTCATATTGTTCACTGATCTGAAAAGATCACATTTCTTTGTTTTGTGTTTGAATGTATCCATTTTAGAGTGTGGTTGTCTCTTTTCCTTGTAGATTCTGATGCTGGTTCAAACTTAATGTGAAATGATGTATCTACTTAGTTAGTTTTATTTACTGTGAACCATGCATTAGGAACTTGGTAATGAACCTGAACTCGTTATCTTTCAATCAGTCTCTTTCTAACATTGGTGTTTTATTTCTGTTTTAGCTTCAGACAGTGACTCTGAGAACTCTGGGAAAGGTGCCCAGAAGATTTGATAAACCTCTGCACTTCTGTAACATCAGAGTAAGTCACTTAAGGTGTCCTCATATTAATGACCAAACTAGAGAAACAACCACTACCATTATGGAACACACGGCTACTGTTTAGAATGGGTTTATGTGTGTAACCTCTCTATTCTCATGTGTTTTAGGAAGCAACAAACTTCTCAAAAACATAACATATATACGTATACTTACACACATATCAGTCACACCCACTCCATATATACTGAACAAAAATATAAACGCAACAATTTCAAAGATTTTGCTGATTTTAAAGTTCATATAAGGAAATTAATCAATTTGAAATAAATTCATTAGGGCCTAATCTATGGATTTCATATGACTGGGAAGGGGTGGGCCTGGGAGGGCATAGAACCACCCACTGGGGAGCCAGGCCCAGCCAATCAGACTGAATTTTTTTCTCCCCAAAAGGGCTTTATTACAGACCAAAAATACTCCCCACTAATTGGTGTAAACAAATTGTACACAACATTTGAGAGAAATGCTGTTTGTGCATATGGAACATTTCTGGGATCTTTTATTTCAGCTCATGAAACATGGGACCAAAACTTTACACGTTGTGTTAATATTTTTGTTCAGTGTGATTTAAAAAATCCGCTGTCAAAATTATTCTTTGGTGATTTCATTGAACACTTTTCATTGAACACTTTTACTTTCATTTAATCATTGGTTTGGCTTTTTAAAAGTTGTGTTGTACTATAATTTTGTTGAGTTATAAAATGTTATATTGCCACTGTGTGATAGACTTATCTCAGTCTTACAGTTATAATCCATTAAACACCATGAAAATGTGTTTCTGGAAAGGATTAGATTGTTGCGAGATGTTAAATTACGATTTTAACTTCTGTTATTCTAACTGAAGCCACCAAAACAATCACATTTTAAAATATATTAATTTTAACTGGAAACACTCAATTATTTAGTTTGACTGTGTAGTATAGCAGCACATGTGTTGGTGGTATAAGATACAGTAATTGTGTGACGTTATAACTTAGCTCATATTGTTAACTTGTTTAATTGTATGGCCATAAGCCAGACAAGGCCTGTCCACATTTGTGCATTTTGTTCCATTTGTTCATTTTTCTCTTTTACTGAAAGGGGCTTTATTTTTCTAGCTGTTTTGATTTTTATGATACGTTTGATTATGATGGGGCATAACACATTTTTGACTGTACCTTTTGTAGTTGGTGATGTCAAGTGAACATGTATTGTAAGTGTTTTGTTTCTACTTTGTACCTTATTGATGCGCTACACATTTGAAGGAAAGTGCCATACTGGGCCTTTTTTAATAATGTTTTCAGTAAGATATGTTCTAAACCGAAATGGGCTTAAGAAGTAATATAATATAGTGCTCTTTTCAGACCTGGAAAACCAGGTGCGTGAACTCTGGCCTACGAATGAATCAATGCTATTTATTGATCAATAAACAGCCAGGCAGAAAATAGCACTAGCAGTACTTTGGCCCTCTAGGGATGAAATGAACAGTGCTATCAAAACCTGAATCTTGCCTGGCAACCGTTGACATCAATGTTGGTTAATTTTAAAATAGTCTTCAGTATCAACAGTAGCCCATTTTATGGAATCTAGTTTCTGTAAGGGATGTAATTCTCTTTATAATAACCCACTGGGAACTATAGTATACTCACCATGTAACTACTGCCACACTATTCATATCCACAGTGACTCATTTATCAACTGCGAACATTAACATTTTACAGGAAGAATAGGCCACATCAGGTTTTATGGCAAATTCATTCCATTAATTTAAGCTCCTAATTAGAACATGTCACAGTAAAAGTCCTTTGATAGCACAAACATTTTGTTTGTAGAATTTGTACAATGAACTCCTACATTAAGGTGGAAATGTACAGTATGTTGCCAACCAAAAGATATCTGGGCGAACACATCCGATTGGTTGGGGGCATGTATTTGTGTTTCAGGAAACAGTTTGTTAGAGGCAGATATGCTGGATAAGAACAATAAGGACTGCATTTTACTTTCTACTTAAACTGTTGCTTATGAGGTTGTTATTTGACCTTTTAGTATGCTAAAGCATTTGACTAAACCTCTTCAACTTACTAAGTTGTCAAGTCACAACTCTCATCACACTTTACAGAGAAAATTAAAGGTTTATATGAAACAATCCTACAAATGTTTTCCAATAACTGGCACTAGGAAATAACTAGTAGATTCTCATATACTGTACATTTGAATCAACCTGGTCTCAGAGCATTTTGTATTATTCTGTATGTAAACCTGAGACACTCCATTTAGTATGATATGTTTTATATGGTATGTATTCATTTGTGGATGTCCATCATCCATTTCGTATTATATGTTCCAAATTCCAATTCATATATGTTACGAAATTGCGAAATGTACCATATGTTAGAAATTTGCAGAATGTATATGTTACAAATTCCTATTTGTTGTGGCTAACATTAGCTAGCTGGCTAACATTGGCTAGGTTAGGGGTTAAGGTACGGTTAGGAGAAGAATTAAAGGGTTAATGTTAGGGTAACATGCTAAGAAGTTGCAGAGTATCTAAAAAGTAGAAAGTAGTTGAAAAGCCGCTAATTAGCTAAAATGCTGAAGTTGTCTGTGGTGAGATTTAAACACGCAACCTTTGGGTTGCTAGATATTTGCGTTATACACCCACCAATCCAACCACCCTCCTTATCTTTTTGCCTTAAGTAACCTTTTGTCTTCTGTAAACATATCAAACGTAACATCATACTAATTTGAGTGGCCCGGATATACATTTACTATGTAAATAATGATTTATTTTATGAGACTAGGCTGTTTGAATAGGACTTGCAACAGTTGCAACAAACATTTTTAGGCATGTAAGACCTTCAGATTAAACAATTGAGTTTGCAGTTTGAAACGGTCTTTCTTTGGAGCAATGTTGGGATCAGTTGAGAGAGAACATAGTGTGTCTGTAGATGTGAAGGCTGATCTGGGATCAGAACATGCCCTTCCTGTAGCAGTGGATCAGTTATGGTACTCAAAAATGTTGGGAACCATGAGGATGAAAATGTAGGCTATAAAACAAGGCTTTCAAATAAACACACACACATACATACACACAGATTCCACTCCTCCCTCCCACCCTGTACCTTGTTGTCCCAGCCAACGATCATGCTGCCCATGGAGAGGCCCATGCCTCTGTATCCCAGCATCATGTTACACAGCAGCTTAGAGGCTGCAGACACTGAGATCCTCTGCTTGTTCCTCAGTTTGTACAGCCTGAGACACAAAGAGATGGTCAGTCACTGTATGAGACAAGGCGGTCAGAGTGCTAAAACACTGGTTTACATCCAGATACATTTTAACACCCCAGAGACATGAAGGCATTAATGTGGCTTGGAAGCAGACCAAGAAGTTAAATACAGGAGAGGGCTAGTCTAGATAAGCATTATGTCCAAAATGTTAAGTAGATGGTAACTACAAAGTTACTTGTTGATATTGATGTGGTTTTATGCTGCTTACTTTTATTTTTTGCATTTGTTTTGAGTGTATAGAAATTGATTGGTTCATTTTCTCTTCATCCACCCCTCCAACCCCCCCCCCCCCCCCCCCGCCCCGTGAAAAAATCACCAGGGAAGCCAAGCCAGGGAAAAAAGCCATATTATAACCTATGTGTTGTGATAATTGTGTCGTTTGCTCTATAACCTGTCGATTCATATGCCATGTGACTGTGATATATATGCCTAAGACCGAGACAATAAGAAGACACAGTGGCAGAATAAATTCAACCAAATCTTTGTTTCACCATAAAACCAGAAAGTAGCCTCTGTCCAGTGAAGTCCATAAAGCATATTGCATGTAACGAACACTTACATGACCTGCAGCATGGTCAATCAAGTTAATGTTTCTGACATTTTCAGACTACTAAACAACAATTGATTTAGAACAAGTTGCAAAGAAACAGCTGATGCCTCCACTATTCCAGGACCATTTCAACTTCAACATCATTAAATCACCTCTGCTTAGTCTAATACAGTGACAACTAAAAGATTCTAAAAACAATTTTGTCAAATCAACATATGGTAAACATTATGTGGCTGTCCATGGTACTGATTTCTGTTTGTGTGTGTGTGTGTGCATAAGTAGAAGTAAAACACCCTACTTGTAGAGAAACACCAATGCCATCCTCCTCTTTCATTTTGACGAAATGGTCTATCACCCTGTCATACAGTACACTTTTAGTTTTTGTTGTCCTAGTCTACCTGGCTAAAATGCTTGCTCGCTAGCCTAATTTCCTTTCATGCATGGACAATGATTATCCAGCTAGTTAACATTAGCCTACTACATCTAGCTACATGTCCCTGATTGAGTCTGTAATACCAACATGTTTCAAGCAGACCACCATAGTCCCTGTGCCCAAGAACACGAAGGCAACCTGCCTAAATGACTACAGACCCGTAGCACTCACGTCCGTAGCCATGAAGTGCTTTGAAAGGCTGGTAATGGCTCACATCAACACCATTATCCCAGAAACCCTAGACCCACTCCAATTTGCACACTGCCCAAACAGATCTAAAGATGATGCAATCTCTATTGCACTCCACACTGCCCTTTCCCACCTGGACAAAAGGAACACTTATGTGAGAATGCTATTCATTGACTACAGCTCAGCGTTCAACACCCTAGTACCCTCAAAGCTCATCCATAAGCTAAGGACCCTGGGACTAAACACCTCCCTCTGCAACTGGATCCTGGACTTCCTGACGGACTGCCCACAGGTGGTGAGGGTAGGTAGAAACACATCTGCCACGCTGATCCTCAACACTGGAGCCCCCCAGGGGTTCGTGCTCAGTCCCCTCCTGTACTCCCTGTTCACCCACGACTGAATGGCTAAGCATGACTCCAACACCATCATTAAGTTTGCAGACGACACAACAGTGGTAGGCCTGATCACCGACAATGACAAGACAGCCTATAGGGAGGAGGTCAGAGACCTGGCCGGGTGGTGCCAGAATAACAACATAACCAAAACTAAGGAGATGATTGTGGGCTACAGGAAAAGGAGGACCGAGCACACCTCCATTCTCATCGACGGGGCTGTAGTGGAGCAGGTTGAGAGCTTCAAGTTCCTTGGTGTCTACATCACCAACAAACTAGAATGGTCTAAACACACCAAGACGGTCGTGAAGAGGGCACGACAAAGCCTATTTCCCCTCAGGAAACGAAAAAGATTTTACAGCTGCAACATCGAGAGCATCCTTACTGGTTGCATCACTGCCTGGTATGACAATTGCTCGGCCTCCGACCGCAAAGCACTACAGAGGATAGTGCGTACGGCCCAGTACAACACTGGGGCTAAGCTGCCTGCCATCCAGGACCTCTACATCAGGCGGTGTCAGAAGAAGGCCCTAAAAATTGTCAAAGACCCCAGCCACCCCAGTCATAGACTGTTCTCTCTACTACCGCATGGCAAGCGGTACCGGAGTGCCAAGTCTAGGACAAAAAGGCCTCTCAACAGTTTTTACCCCCAAGCCATAAGACTCCTGAACAGGTAATCAAATGGCTACCCGGACTATTTGCATTGTGTGTCCCCCCCAACCCCTCTTTTACGCTGTTGCTACTCTGTTTATCATATGTGCATAGTCACTTTAACTATACATTCATGTTGTATAGTATATACACTCAATTGGCCTGACCAACCAGTGCCCCCGGACATTGGCTAACCGGGCTATCTGCATTGTGTCCAGCCACCCACCACCCGCCAACCCCTCTTTTACGCTACTGCTACTCTCTGTTCATCATATATGCATAGTCACTTTAACCATATCTACATGTACATACTACCTCAATCAGCCCGACTAACCGGTGTCTGTATGCAGCCACGCTACTGTTATTTTTTACTGTTTTTATTTCGTTACTTACCTATTGTTCACCTAATACCTTTTTTGCACTGTTGGTTAGAGCCTGTAAGTAAGCATTTCACTGTAAGCTCTACACCTGTTGTATTCGGCGCACGTGACAAATAAACTTTGATTTGATACGGAACATCCTCTCAGGCCAGAGGCACAATGTATGAAATGGAAAGCAAAGGAGGATCTTTATAGACTTCCTATACAAATCTAAACATTGTTTAAAAAAAAAAAAATGGCAATATGGTTGGATCAGAATTTACATTATAGTCATTGGCCAGTACGGAGAATTAAGTAAAACCACATGTTCAAATGCCTATCTCCATCCATGGCTAATTTAGGAAAGGGACTATTTTAGCTAGCTAGCCACCGCTGGACAACACAATGAGATGCAACAATTCAAGTTGTTTCTGTCAAATGAAGTTTGGATTGATGTGATGTTGGGGGGCTGTACTCCCTTGGCACCCATGAATACACGCCACTGCATAGCGGGACTCTATCCCACAAAAACAAGCTCTAACAGACCTGCACTCCTTAGCCAGCAGTCTCTCCCAGTACTGGCAGTCTGCAGCTCTGCCAGACATGGTCCCCAGCAGGTAAGGGTTGATCTCTATCATCTTGTTAGTTTCCTTCAACACTGTTTTGAAGATGAACAAATACTTAATTACATCCCATCTCAAAAAGTCCTAATTTGCTCAACGTTGTTGCTCATTCCTGACAATACACTAATCTAACAGCTCTGATGGTAAGACCATCAATAAGAAAAACATTCCTTAAAAATAGTCTATACAAGGCAAGATAAACCGGAACCAAAATATTAAAAACAAACTAAATGAAAACAATATTTCAAGTTCAAGTTTTATTGCCACATGCAAGTACAGTGAAATGCTTAACCCAACAGCAGAGTATTCAATATCAAAAAGGTATAATAATAAAACAAATACATAATAAAGAAATAAGAAAGGAAGCTATGTTCAGGGTCAGTGCCAAAACCAAATGTACAGGGATACTAGAGCAGTTTGAGGTAGATATGTACATATGGGGGGGATTAGGAGACAGTGACTGGTAGCTGTATGAATTACAATAATAAAAGTAAACAGTATGCCAGCAACATAAGTGGTGGGTGGGTGTGTGTACTGTGGGTGTTGGTGTGAGTGTGTACAAGAATGTCAGGGTAGTGATAGGCGGATATACATGTAAACAGGGCTGAAAAGTGACTAGTAGCAGGAATATACACTGAGTATACCAAACATTAAGAACAACTTCCTAATATTGAGTTGCACAGGGACTCAGGTCAGGGACTCTACAAGGTGTTGAAAGCGTTCCACAGGGATGGCCCATGTTAACTCCAATGCTTCCCACAGTTGTGTCAAGTTGGCTGGAAGTACCATGTCAAGTCCCTAAGAAATATGAAACCCATGACACATACCTCCAGGGAATTTTTATAAATACAACACATTTTCTTGAAACACAAAAATTATATTCCAATTGAATTTTGTCTTATACTCACATGTACCATCAGAATCAATAGAAAGCAATGACAGGGTTTGTAACGGCAGTCTAAGTCGTCCTCCTCCTCAGACGAGGAGAGGCGAGAAGGATCTGAGGACCAATGTGCAGCATGGTAATTTTCCATGATTTAATTAACACAAAACAAGACACTATACAAAATGACAAAACAAACTAACCGTCACAGTCCCGTGTGGCACCAACACTGACACAGGATACAGCCCTATCTGGTGCAGAGAAAACACAAAGACAGGAAACAATCACCCACAAAATCCCAACACAAAACAAGCCTCCTATATATGATTCTCAATCAGGGACAACGATTGACAGCTGCCTCTGATTGAGAACCATATTAGGCTGRACACAGAAACAGACAAACTAGACACACAACATAGAATTCCCACCCAGCTCACGTCCTGACCAACACTAAACAAGCAAAACACATAAGAACTCTGGTCAGGACGTTACAGGGTTCAATCTTTAATTACACAATAGAGCCACTAATTACACAACACACTATTATCTGCATCCACATATACACACACTCATGTACACAAGTCTTTTGAATTCCTCTAAAGATTAATTCTCAAACAGACAGTGTTTTAATTTGTCAATATTTGAATCGGTCTCATATTAACATATCCTTTGTCAGATGATTCATTGTCAACTGCTGTCAGACATTCAATATCTTCTTTCAGGATATACTGTACATGCTGCTGTCATGTTATTTCAGGATATACTGTACATGATGCTGCCATGTTATTTCAGGATATACTGTATATGCTGCTGCCATGTTATTTCAGGATATACTGTACATGCTGCTGTCATGTTATTTCAGGATATACTGTATNCATGTTATTTCAGGATATACTGTATATGCTGCTGTCATGTTATTTCAGGATATACTGTACATGTACCACCTTCCACAATTGTAACATTTTATTCCTGAAATTCCAGCTTTGTTCCATTACACTTTCCCCTGGGAATCCCAGGTGTTTCCACATTTACTTCACTTCCTGTAATTGAGAGAGGATAAGGATGACCAAATGTGTGTAAACTAACAAGAACAGACACAAGGATAAATTGAAATACCTGATTCAAAATTCACGAATACATAAAACATAATGTCATCATATTACATAGTAATCCACGGGTTGGAGTTTTAACTAGAGGGACACAGCTTGAGAGAAATAAATATTTGAGCAAGGCAGTGCTATTTGAAGGTAAGTCGGCCTTTTAATAGATTGACTGTTGTTCCCTGTTACGAATCGATTAAACATATTGGCCTTAAGTAGACTACCATTTCTACAAGTAGTCTAATACAATGGAAAGTGGTCTACCAGGTGTTCATTCTGTTGTGCAGCTGCATGTTTAGGATGTTAGGGGATAATTAGTCTTTATCATCCTTTATTGACGTTGCTTACTGACTGTATGTTTCTCTGACTTGTCTGTCTTTCATACCCAAATGCCAATTCATCAGGGGAAAGTAGGCTCACGCTCCCGGCTGTAGCAACATTCAGCCCCTCCAAAACGCCCTAATTCATCTGACCGCACCCCTCACGCAGGTCCACTGATGTCAGAACCACTATTGAAATTGCCTACAGATTCAATAGTATTTGGATTTCAAAATGCAATATTCTCATATGTTATGATTGTTTTTTCATTGAGACATTCACTAAGAGGCTATAAGTTGTTCCGACCAATGTGCTGCTCTTAACATATTAACATCATGCCATGTTCCTATACTGTAGCCTACATCTATAGTCTACTGTAACATCATATGCTGCTTTAGGCTAAATAATATCATTTTCTGTGTGCTTCAATAGGACAAATGGAAAGAGTACCTACTTTATGTCCTACCATTCACAATTGTGGTGTAGTGTACCTACAATGCACAGCTTAAATGTATATGTTGGGTAACATTCCACTCAATAGGAGTGAGACGGTTGGGTAGGCCTTACTAGTGTTGGAGTTTGCGAGACACATTTTAGAAAGGTGTTATTGTACAGTGTTGCAATGGGCAGAAATGTCTTTATACAGCAAAATAATTCACACACACACACACACACACACACACACACTTGCTTATGTGGACAATATCTCCATAGTCTAGGATCAGAAGCAAAGTTGATTGAATGATCTGCTTCTACCACTCAGTGAGAGAACTCCAGCACACCCTTTATCTGGTGAGATGTAGATATTGTAGGTCGTCATTTACAGCCCATTAGTTAACATCCTAAATCATCATGTGAGAAACATGCAGTTTAAAGTCATTAGTCAATGGATTGGGAAAGGAAGATGTTACGTCCATCACAATAGATCAACACATGATTCATATCTGGTTTTTGCATCCCTAAATATATTGTGACATTTTCATTGTTTTCACAGTAAAGTTTCACTTTAAGTAATGACAATAAGGACAGTGACCGGAGTAAAGGTAGTATGCATGTGTGATATGCCTACTGCTTCCAGAATTTATTCAGCTAAGATGATTATAAGAAACGTTTACAGTAAAATGTCATTCTCTCTGGACCATGGATGACAGAGCTGACAGTTTTAAACATATGTGTCACGCCCTGACCTTAGAGATCCTTTTTATGTCTCTATTTTGGTTTGGTCAGGGTGTGAGTTGGGGTGGGTATTCTATGTTCTGTGTTCTATGTTTTGTATTTCTTTGTTGGTTGGTTCTCAATCAGAGGCAGCTGTCTATCGTTGTCTCTGATTGAGAACCATACTTAAGTAGCTCTTGCCCACATGGGTTTTGTGGGTAGTTGTTTTCTGTCTTTGTGTCTGCACCAGACAGAACTGTTTTGTGTTGGTCTATTTTTTGTTATTTTATCTTAGTGTTCTGAGTTAAAATAAATATCATGAACACGTACCACGCTGCGTTTTGGTCCGATCCTGACTACTCTTCATCAGACGAAGAAGATCATTATAATATGGCTCGGTTGGTATGAGCAATCTGAATACTAATTTTAAAAAAGAATGGGCAGATTGTTAAAAAAATGTATTATCTTTATTTATAATATTATGAATAGGATGTATACATATATGAAACCAACTTATTGCAGCCTTATTGCAAAAAATGCGGTGGCAAGTGAGAAGTGGACAAAGTAGAGAACTTGACTGTTAACCCTATATTAACAACCAAAATATGAAAAAACAAATAGAAATATTTGTTTTATTTGAAATGTTCATAAAGTTGGGAGATGTCCAATGTCACCAGGGTGTCTGGGGATATCTCTAACACAAATGTATGTATTAGGACTCATTATAACCAACTGCATATTTAATGTATAGTCATGAAATTAACTAAAATACTAACATGTACTGCCATGCAGTTAAATACTATCACATGTACAACACATACATAAAGCAATTAATTTTACTTTCATTCATTGTTCTTTCTCACATAAACAGCAGGTAGATTATTCTCATGAGATGGAAGCATTTCATTTCAATATACTGGACACTTCATTTCAAGATATTTTTGTGACTCAATCCCCACCATTATAAACAAGGCAAACAACCACATTTTTAGGGCTTACATCTGACACCAGCGTGGCCTGGGCAAGAGTGTCAGTGATTGGTCCCACTCACCCAGCAAATGCAGGACCTGGGGGGCCGGGGGGTCCAGGCAAGACAGGCAGTCCCTACCCCCCAAAAACACAAGAGAAGACATGTTGATTTTTGTACAMCTCATTTTGGCCCATTCTACCCCTCACCTTTCCATGCACGCAAATGGTCCCCAGTATGTTGCTGTAATACAGCTTGTGTTCTCAGTCAAGGTGCTTGGTAAAAAAAAAAGGGCCAATAAGGAAATATAAACTGCTGAAAGATGTCGTAAAGAACAACATAGCTAAAAAGGAACATATACATTTCTAGGTTAGACAAAATACAGCTAGGAATGTGTTCAGCTCAACATTAGCAAATTATTTACATGCAAATTGCGTTCTACTTGGAGATTCGGACGCTGTGGGCTACTTCAGTCAAGGTTTGGTCTTGAATACAAACATCTGTAATGGTTCAGGGTTGTTTATACTAGTGACAGGTGTAGTGGACTACTAGCTGAACCAGCCAGGATGATGAGGAAATATATGGCCTTTCAGTGGAGCGAAGAGAAGTGGACCCACCAGAAAAGTCTCCACAGCAGGATACCCAGAAGAAACCACAAAGCTGAAGATTGTGTGATATTATTGCTGAGCGCTCTAATGGTGATTATAGAGATGTGACTCAATAATATTGGTGCTGAAAGATATTGGTGCTTCAGAAAATAAATCTGCTGTCTATTTGAAATCTATCTCAGGCAGATACAACTAACTGCATTGGGCTGTATCAGGTGTGATAGTGCCGGGCTGGATGAAAATGCTTTCTTACTGTTTACTTGGAAACAAATGAGGAAACATGGTACTTTGTACTTACATAATAACTGCTATGTAACTGCTATGTAATTACAGTTGGTATTGGTTGTTAGATAACAACCAACATGTTTCAGAACAAAGTTGATACTGCATTTATTACTGTGTATTAGATGTCTATGTTTGAGGGCAGCTTGATGCAGTGGGACTAGATACACTGTCATTACTACTTAAATAGGCATCCATCTCACAGTTGCTGAATGATTATGGATCGATAAATGATTTGTAGTGAACCGCATCGTTTTAAGGAATGGATTTCTGAATACATTTTGCTTATGATTCAAACCTCATCAATCCTCATTCCTGTTAATCACTAATTAATGTGCAAATACCTTCCTCAACCATGAATGCTTATTGTCAGAAGAATCCATACACCTCCTACCCCTGGGCAACATCATCTAACATCACAAAGTTCACTTCCACTGCTATGCTGATGACACCCAGCTCTACCTCTCCACCCAACCCAACCCACCACTCCCCTCCCACCTCCTCATCAGCTGCCTTCAAGGCATCCAGAGCTGGATGAGCATGAACCTCCTCAAACTCAACATCAACAAGACAGAGGTCATGCCCATCGGCTCCAAATCCACTCTCTCCAAGCATCACCATAGATGGTTCCCCAGTCCCTCTGTAAACACAAGTTAAAAGCCTCGGTGTCTCCCTAGATAGTTCCCTCTCTATTCGAACCCCACATAAAAAGCAGCACCCGGCCACCATTCTTCCACCTCCGCAATGTGTCCAGGCTCCGCCGCTCACAGTCACACTCCAGCACCAAAACCCTCATCCATGCTTTTGTTACTTCCTGACCCAGTACCACTGTAACACTCTTCTCACCGGATCCCCACCAAACTCATCAATAGACTGGTTCTGAACTCTGCTGCCAGAATCCACACCCATACCAGATCAACTGAACACATCAAACCCATCCTCATCTATCTACTTTGGCTCCCTGTGCAATCTTGTTTTTCACTTTTTAAACACTCCTCCTCAGCTACAAAGCCCTCTACAACCTGGCACCCACCTACCTCTCTGATCTTCTCCCAGTCTATGCCCTCTCCCACTCCCTCCCCTCCTCCTTTGCTGGCCTCCTTGTCTCCCCCCATTCCACCTCTCCACCATGGGTGCCCGGGCCTTCAGCTCCTATTCCCAACCCTACCACCTTAAACCAAACCCTTACCCTAAACCGTGTACCCTACCACCTTAAACCAAACCCTTACCCTAAACCAACCCTACCACCTTAAACCAAACCCCCTTACCCTAAACCAACCTACCCGCAACCACCTTAAACCAAACCCCTTACCCTAAATCAACCCTACCACCTTAAACCAAACCAAACCCTACCCTCAACCAACCCTACCACCTTAAACCAAACCCTTACCCTAAACCGTGTACCCTACCACCTTAAACCAAACCAAACCCTACCCTAAACCGTGTACCCTACCACCTTAAACCAAACCCTACCCTCAACCAACCCTACCACCTTAAACCAAACCCTTACCCTCAACCAACCCTACCACCTAAACCAAACCCTTACCCTAAACCAACCCTATCACCTTAAACCAAACCCTACCTAACCAACCCTTCACCTAAACCAAACCCTTACCCTAAAACAACCCTACCACTTTAAACCAAACCCTTACCCTAAACCAACCCTACACCTTAAACCAAACCCAACCCTACCACCTTAAACCAAACCCGTTACCCTAAACAACGCCTACCACCTTAAACCAAACCCTTACCCTAACCAACCCTACCACCTTAAACCAAACCCTTACCTAAACCCAACCCTCACTTTAAACCAACCTTACCCTAAACCAACCCGACCACACCATAAAACCAAACCTTACCCTAAATCAACCCTACCACCTTAACCCAAACCCTTCCCTAAAGCCACCCTACCACTTTAAACAAACCAAACCCTTACCCTAAACCGCGTGTTACCCTTACCACCCTTAAACCAAACCCTTACCCTAAAACCACCCCTACCACCTTAAACCAAACCCTTACCCTAAACCGGGTAGCCTACCACCTTAAACCAAACCCTTATCCTAAACCGTGTACCCTACCACCTTAAACCAAACCCTTACCCTAAACCAACCCTACCCTACCCTTTTCATACCCTGTTCATGATAAGACACAAGGGTATCCCTGATGTTAGCCGTTATGAGGTGTCTCCTACAACAACAACAAAGATATAGGAAATATTAAATTGTAACATGGGTGTATGTAAGTGTTTCCTAGTCTTTCAACTAGAGCTTTCAGTCCTTTGGTCTAACTGACAGGGAATAAGCCTTTGTCAGCAAGACCAAAAGCCCTTGGTCAGGGTAGTAGGGGCCAGTCTTTTCATTATACTGCACTAACATAAATAACGTACTGCAGGTTACAATATGAAGCAGTAGAAACAATAAGGGGTCTTCCATGCCCCTGTTTTGGTAAAAAGCTATGGGGCTGGAGAAATGTTACCACTCTCAAATTCATAGACAGAGCTATGGATGTAAGGACTGACCATCCATGATATAGCTCGAGGCATACAGATATCTGTTATAACTATAAACAAGCTATAATGTTATTTATTCATCAGTATCATCATTTAACATCTCAATAATCAATGAAATTTACTAGCATTTCCTATTGGATCATAAGCGTTGGACTAGTTAACTGGAAGGTTGCGAGATCGAATCCCCGAGCTGACAAGGTAATAATCTGTCATTCTGCCTCTGAACAAGGCAGTTAACCCACTGTTCCTAGGCCGTCAATGTAAATAAGAATTGTTCTTAACTGACTTGCCTAGTTAAATAAAGGTAAAAAATATAAATAAATACAAATAAAATAAAAAATAACTGGTGTGTTTCCATGTCACCTACAGTACAACATCATACCCAACAGTCACTCATTATTCCATGATGTATTATTTTTTGTGTGTGAAATAACAAACTAAATACCATAGCAAAGATTTGAACCCTAAATACTTTTATAGAATTATTTTATTTTTTATTTATTTTTTTTTACTTCTAATGGCATTGAGATATGGCTTAATATGTTTTGTATATCCAGTCAACAGATAAATCAGCTGCCTTTTCAATAGAGAATATCTTGTTTTTTATTCTTCCTGAGTCGGAATGTCACATCATTTCCTGACTGTTTGCAGAATGCAGAGAAACAAGGTGGCCAGAAGGATTCTATGACCTGGGACTTTTATCTGATAAACAAGGCAAGCTAGGTCTCTGCTCTGGCCATCTTACTTCCTGGTGTGTGTCCAATCAAATGCCAGTTCTCTGTTGACAATAAAGATAGACTATGCCAGAGGGAGTTGGTAGAAGTTGATACAGGGTCAGATATTTCTTTCACCACGCACAGTTAAGGTCAGGATTGTGGGAGGTGAATCTGATCCTAGATCTGTACCTAAGGGAAACTTTACCCCGGAGCGACAGAGACACACAAAAGTCAAGTGACTCATCATGTTAGAATAACGGAAGGTCTTSTATGCACTGTTGTGTCACTCCTTAAAGATTACATTTGATGGCTAAACATTAACAAGTTATGACCCTGTTTGTTTGCCATGATGGAGAGAATAGTGATAGAAAGTACACAGTTGTGTTGTTCAACCCAGCGGTACCATTCAGTCTCATCTAAACTGATAAAGAAATGATTTCCTTCTGTCTCTTGTTTCTCTGGATTCCTATAACTTCTGCAGGTCAGTACAAATATAATGTTGCTAGAATCATGTTGCTTGTTATTTGAACTTCAGAAAACTACTTGGTCAGTTCTTAGTCTCCAGACTAAGTGACATGTTTACTTCATCTCACTGTAGAGTGAGGATCTGTGTTTAAACATAGGCCGAGCGGTAGGTATACAATCAATTGCCGATAGGGGTTTTACAAATGTCAGAAATGACCAAAGACACGCAGCTCATCTATGTTACATTATTGAATTATAGTATTATATTCACAGCTCTTGTGTAACAGAGGCAAACAGAACAGGATGAAACAAACACTCTGTGGTGAAAAGCTGACGGTGATCAAACCCTAACACTGAAACTAACCCTCACATAGCATGTATGTTCAGCATTTATTCTGTTCACGTTCGAGGCCAAAGTAAGGGTTGAAGTCACTGAGTCCAGTAAGCGCATTCTACTGCAATGTTTTTTATGAGATTGCATGGCTGTGTGCTA
>NW_019943825.1:54470-57381 GCF_002910315.2 Salvelinus sp. IW2-2015
TTATACACCTATCAGCAACAGGTGTGGCTAAAATAGCCAAATCCACTCATTTGAAGGGGTGTCCACATACTTCTGTATATGTGGTGTATCTCAAGGTAGGATTTGGCTCAAGTCAGCCTCCCGGGTGGCGCAGTGGTCTAAGGCACTGCATCGCAGTGCTAGCTGTGCCACCAGAGACTCAGGGTTTGAGCCCAGGCTCTGTCGCAGCCGGGAGGCCCATGGGGCGGCGACATGCGTCGTCCAGGTTAGGGAGGGTTTGGCCGGCAGGGATATCCTTGTCTCATCGCGCACTAGCGACTCCTGTGGCAGGCCGGGTGCAGTGCACGCTGACCAGGTCGCCAGGTGTACGGTGTTTCCTCCGACACATTGGTGCGGCTGGCTTCCGGGTTGGATGTGCGTTGTGTCAAGAGGCAGTGCGGCTTGGTTGGGTGGTGGATAGCTCTCGACCTTCGCATCTCCCGAGTCCGTACAGGAGTTGCAGCGATGAGATAAGACTGTAACTACTACCAATTTTATTGTATAACCCATATTATAACAGGTTATGACAAGTTAGGTCAGCTGTTATGACATACTATGTGTTATGACGCTGGGTGTCAAGGAAATTGTTACCACTTCTTGTAACTAATAACTGCACAACTAAAATCCACAAAGTAATGTGCACCCAGCCACAAAGACACATTTCTCTAAAATAGCAATATCTGGTGATAACTTCTTTGGTAACACTTTACTTGACATCCAGTGTCATAACACATTATAACTATGTCATAATATGTCATAACAGCTGACTTAACCTGTCATAATATGGTCATAACACTGTCATGACCCATATATTTACACCTGTTGTGACATATATTGCGTTATTTTATTGCTGTTTATGACACCTACAATCATTATTTTCATTACCAAGATGTTTCCTTTTGTTTGAAAGTTTCTCTTAAATCCTTTGTTTTTGATGTAATGAATTCTTTCAGTCATGTTTTTTTGATAATATTTTAAATAACTTGTAGAAAATACACTTTATGACACTGTCATGAAGCATTATGAACATCATAATCATATAAGCCAAATATGCCTATCACAAATATGCCCTTATATCAGTCACCAGTCAAAAATAGTGTGCCTTGTCCTGCTTCTGAAATCTGCTCCTGAATTCATCCCATTCATCAGCAACAGAGCATAGGGGTAGGTGCATGTCTGACATCAATTTGTGCACAATTACAATGATCATTTAATATGGTCAATTTAAAATATATATATCAGAAACATACTGTTGACACATAGGCTACGATGTAGTGGAATGTTTAGCATTGTGTGATAGGTTGTGCGGGTTTTTACAGTCTTATGTAGGTGTCACAACCAGCCATAAAATAACGCAATACATATCAACACAGGCCTAAAACAATGTGTCACGACAGTGTTATGACCATATTATAACAGGTTATGACAAGTTATGTCAGCTGTTATGACATATTATGAAATGGTCATGACCCTGTCATAACGTGTTATGACGCTGGGTGTCAAGGAAATTGTTACCACTTCTTGTAACTAATAACTGCACAACTAAAATCCACAATGACAAAAATCTATTTTTTTTTTTACAATAACTGGGTCTCATATTGGGGTTATAGGTTTTAAAATAGTTTGAAAATCAAAAACAGATGGGTTTTCACTGAAAATGAGTTATTTCAATTTTTGCTAATCTGAAGCAGTGAAGTTGTTAGATGTTACAAACTAAGTTCTAAAGCTATGATGTGCCACACTGTCAACATCCTGGAATAAGGAGAATCACTATTGTCTTAATAATTAGACAATAACAAAAACTTCTGAGCTTTTGGATTATCTTTCTGCTACACAGGTAAACTTGGAAGTGTTAACATCAATGATAAAACTATTGATAAAACTATAATGATGCTACCTTTTTAGACCCCATGTATCCCGGGGGTTTTGTGATCCGTACTCCATGGTGTCCATTAATACTCTACAATATCATTCAATAGCAGTTTTATTCTTAACAATGGTGTACAAATTATTTTCTCAGATCTTTACAGTTTTATAACAGACATATTGGAGGTAGCCTGAGTGTCAGTATGTTTGTCTCTCTGATTTCAGAGGGGTTGAGTTAAATGCGGAAGACGCATTTCAGTTGAATGCATTCAGTTGTACAACTGACTAGATATCCCCTTTCCCTTCCCTTTTCACTTTCTGCTATCATGCCAAGGAGTTGGAAAGAGAGCAGAAACCAACTGGCACTCAGGCTATGTTGGAGGAGGTTAGTTATATTTCTTGTGTGATTAAATGTTTTATTTGACAGTTGATTTTCAGAAACAAATGCTTGCTAACTTACTAAATGTGTCTTTGTGCTTCATATTGAGCTTTGGGGAGCTTCAATCAGGAGCCAAACAGAGAACTTGCACCCTGGTCACATGCTTTAGTGCTGAAGAGACTTACAGTAATTCACTAGTGTTTAATACTATGAATGGGCAGATGTTTCATACTTGAAATCACACCTCATCATCCTTCAGGTACCATCCCCTTCAATCTTTGGTACATAGGCTATACTGTAGTACTCTCTGTGCTCCTCTCATCTATACTAAATTCCAAACTGAATTTGGAGTTCCAAATTAAGCAGCAGCAGCTGAAAAGATGAGCTCCTACAAATATTGAAATTTAAATGTTTTTTTAGAGTAAAGTACATCGAAAAAAAATCAAAAGAAAACTGCAAACTGAATAGGAGACCAAACAAGCAGCAAACAAAGAAGAAAGGCTTTTGAAAAAGTAACAATTTTTCATAAAATTATACCGTTTTCTTAGCTAGCTAAGTTGTTTACCTGTTGCTAGGCAGTTGCTAGGGACATTCCTGAAAGAAGCTAGCTAGCTAACAAGGAGTGTCTAGTTGGCAGAAGAGAAGAAG